>NC_139974.1:35284478-35419478 GCF_963993115.1 Abramis brama
AGGCTCAGTGAGATACAGACACTCACACCGTTTTAAACATTTCATTGCCCCCAAGTGGTTAAGCAACGCCACACACTGGATTGGATCAAATGATTGAGTCACATGTTGACAGCTGACACAAAGTAATACGTGTTTGAATGACAGATGCTTGACACAGTCACATTCCACACTCCACAGAGTCCAGAAACATTCGCACAGCTGTTCAATCATTATAATATGTCTAGTAAGGCAAGTTTTAAGTGTCCAGTATAGACTCAGCCATTCCACTAGCTCGAATGAACTTATCAGAGACACAAACAGATGGCTATTTCTACTCTCATTCATAATGAGAACAAATGAACAGAGCGTTTTTGTCATCGCAGGTGGTAAACAAAACATGCAACCGAATACATCATTTCGACTCTCAAATGACTGACAGCCGGATGACATCGGCGATCAATAACTGGCCAGTCAATGACACAGCCAATGACACATCTGGAGTGCACCGCCTCCATTTCCCAGCATCCCCTGGGGGTCAGGATGGCTCAGGCAGGCTGTCTCAGAGCAGCTGTCCACATAGAGAGGACAAGTCCCAACACACAGGCTCAGATCCCCACCACCCCTCGTGTTCCAAACATCTGTGGCCAGGGCACCGCTGCGCAATCTGGACACCGACCCCCGCCAAGGTCTTTCGTATGCAGATGGGGCTCACCCAGGACCACGGCTGAGCGGGGCGCGACCTCGGTGTGACGAGGGACGTGTGCATAGGAAAAATTCCTGAATCACGTCCCCTCCCGCATTCCCAAAACTCACGCTTCTATGGAGGAGATAGCAGGTAAAGGTTGCCATGCCGACTCGGGAACATCACAATGGCAGTGTTCTCTGCACAGCTGATATCTGCACTGATGCACAATCCAATCTGCAGGTTTCGCGTTTTGCATAAATCCTTGCGGGTATATTTTTATTACATTTTTTTTTTTTTCGTATAAAATATTGAGAGCCTTTATGTGTAGTACTTTATGTCCTGTCTGTGTTTTTAGGGGTTGTTAAAGACATACTATTCATAACAGAGGATTATTAATAGAGGGTCATCGAAACAGAACTGTATTTCGTGCCTGATTAAGGTGTTCAGATAGACTCACTGTGCTAGAAGCTTGTGCTCACACCATTGCAGAGGCAATTTGTCAGCATGAGTGAATGTGCATTGGGGACAGAATACTGTCAAAGAGCATCGTCCTTCGGATGAGACGGTAAACCGAGGTCCTGACTCTATGTGGTCATAAAAAATCCCAGGATGTCTTTCGAAATAGTAGGGGTGTAACTCCGGCATCCTGGCCAAATTTGCCCATTGGCCTCTGTCCATCATGGCCTCCTAATCATCCCCATATATATACGTATATATATATATATATATATATATATATATATATATATATATTAATTGGCTTCATCACTCTGTCTCCTCTCCACCAATAAGCTGGTGTGTGGTGGGCGTTCTGGCGCAATATGGCTGCCGTCGCATCATCCAGGTGGATGTATAATATATATATATATATATATACATGTTTATCAACCACACTTAAGAATGGCAGTGATACAGTATGGTTAACACAATGTACATCAAAAAACACTATGATGCAATATGTACTAGTTTGTAGAGGTGGGGCATTTAATATTAATGCCTATTAAAATATGAATAAAAAGCATAAGAAACTTACATTGAGCAAAGGTGCCAGTTCCACTGATACCAAGGGCTCGGTTGGTTTCGGTAAAGGACGCACCGTCACTGTCAGAATCTTTGAGCTGATCACGAATGGATCTCTGGAAGGAAGGAACATAGAGCGAGTTAGATCCAAAATCGACTTCACACTCCATTTCACATCTATCGATAGGTAACAGGGTTGAGCAACATTCAGAACTTAAGAACGGTCTCCCTTCATAACTGAAATGGCCAGAAACAACAGGATGCTTACTTGGAATTTGAAATTAAATGACAGAATAGTGAAATTTGAAACTGCAATTCAAACAAATCCAACATAGTCAGTCAACAGAGGATGTTTATAAGTTACAAATTGTGTCAAAACATAATTACATCATAAATTTTGACTAATTCTGCATATTTATTCCCAACTATAATTATAATTATATACTTATAATACGACACTTATATTTTTTTCAATATTCCTCTAAACTATTTTTTTCATATATATATATATATATATATATATATATATATATTATTTTTGTCATTAATTTTGTTGTGGAAGTAATATATAGAGTGAATTTAACCCTTGTATTATGTTTAAATTCTGAGTATGATTTTTATTTTTCAGATTAAATTGACCCTAATTGGATTCACTACAATTCATGAAAAATCACACCATGGGTAGAAAAAAAAAAGTAAACCTTTAATTTTAATACTTTGACATATTACAACAAAAATAAACATGTGACCAAATTATTTTTTAAACTGTATTTGATTTGTATTTTAAACTATTTGGATAAAAGTGTCTGCCAAAGGGCAGAGGTTTACCCTCAGAGGGTAGTTGAGAAACTGACATGGAAAATACCATGCCATGTTCATGACCCTAAGAGAAATTGTCAAAAAAAAACAATATATATATATATATATATATTTTATATATATATAAAATAATATTAATAAAAATAAAATAAATTAATACAAATATTGATATCGGTGGCATGTCAAATATCGATTAGAAGTATATTCTAAATTTACAGCATTTTCATTATATTTCTACTTACTTTACTTACTTTACTTTACAATTCAATTTGATTCAGCTGAATTCTGAATGGTGCACAACCCTGGATGGTATTCAATGACAGAGCATGATACAATGGCTGAGTGCCACTGCACATGCGTCTGTGTGTTTGTGTCTTTTAAATCCACGGCAGAGCTATTTTGGACCGTCCTACGCTAAACAAATCCATCCATTTTTTGGTGTGTGTGAGTGTATGTGTGTGTGTGTCATGGAGAGAGATACAACGTGTGTATCCATGGGAGTTGGGTCACATGGAGTTACATTCTGTCACAAACAAATCAGGCAGGTTAGTTCCCTCTGGGGCAGTGGGAGCAAGGATCTGTCTTCAGCGCAGAAAATTAATGAGACAAAAACCAAAGTAGACTAAAAACAAACAAATAGCCCTGATCCCATACATATTCAACAAGGCCCGTCACAATCAACCACAGTGAGGAGCAATGACCTGGATACCAGGACCTCTAACATGGCTCACAATAGAGACAGAAGCAAACACAAGCAGCGGTTGTCGCCACACTCTTGTGTTCCTCGTCAGGGTTGAGAGCGCTGACATGCTCAGTGAGTTTGGACAGTTAACTACAGACCCCAGCAGGGCTTGAGCAGGACACAAGACATGCCCTCCAGTTTCAGCTGCACGATTCTGCCTAATTACACTTATCTCCTCTCTCTCAATACAGATAGGCTCTCAGAAGTGGCTGGACTGAGGGCAAAGGCAACACAGCACTGGAATATCTAAAAAAAGATGACTTACACTTGCCCTAACCGTGCGTGGCATGATTATTATCCATAAGTACCATTTATATCCACACATATACGTGAAAACAGTCCTTGTTAACCCTGAGCTCCTAAAAAAATACCATATGAGATTTTGTCATATTTTCCTCAGTTGCATTTGTGTTTTAGTCAAATAGTTTAATTATTATCACAATGCATCTTTTTTATTTCGATGAATCAAGAAAAAAAAAAAAAATGTTGACAAAATAAAAACTTCAGGACCAAACTAAGCTAATATAATTGGAAAAACCCAATGCACCCAAAACTATTTTTTTTTTTTTTTTTTTTAATAAAATAAAATAATAATAAATAAATAAATAAAAATAAAATAAAAAATGGGCACAAATTAAAGGTTAATAAAAATAGCCACAAATTAAAGGTTAATAAATCATTCAAATTGTATTACCTGCCTATTACAAATTTAATTGTCACTAGATAACAATAATGATAACAACAGAGAAACTGGATAAATGTAATTGCATACTTTAATTGATATTATAAATCAGATAACACACAGACAAATAGATCAAATATAACTTAATTCAAAATTGAAAACTTCTATTCAAAGTTAATTTTGAATCACTTGTGGTCAATCTCTGTGAGAACAGAGTGAGTACACCAGAGTCAGTTTGATGAGGCAGGCCAGCTATAGTGTTTAAGCTGTGTAACATAGCTAATTTGAGGAGGCAACATTAGGATATCCATGGCATGGATCATGGGATTAACAGGTAGTGCAGGAATAGTATTCTAGGAATAGCACTGTAGGTCCGTTTTAGTCTGCTGCTCTAAAACTAGTACAGAGTAGAGTATGGCAGCTCAAACTTTACTGGATAAACCACAGTTATGAAGTAGTAGGTGGGACACTTTTTGCCATCGAGATGACTGGGTAAATGTGTCCCAATCAACCTGAATTCACCATATGAACTGTCGACCTCCCATCCGAATATAAAGGGTAAGGTCAAGACCTTCAAATAAGCATCTTAGCCATATAAGCTCATTTCTCGACAGATTAAAACAGGCTTAATGATTGTTCCACTCAAACCCTGAAAGTTCACATTTCGCAACTGTCCATGGTCTCAATCATACGCTGAGTAACAGAATGAGTGTCCTTGACATAGCTTTCAAAAATATATTAAAACACGCAAACGCACGCATTCACACACATTGAAGGACTGGACTTACTTCGGTGGGGGCATGATGAAGCCGAGGGTGCGGTACAGGATTGCTCCGATCACAAAATACGGAGTGTCGTCTGATTCTGCAGGACAAAAAAGGGTCAAAGAATCAAAACATATTACTGAATGTCCCAGATCAAAACTCAAACAAATATGTCAAACTATAAAGAGCAGGAAACATCTTTTAAAATGATGGAACAAAATCTTAAAATGTGTGCTCTTAAAAAAAAAAAAAAATTGGAATTGATTTATAAAAGTTTCAATTGAATGAATCAGAAGAAATCTTTTGTTGCAACAATCTAGTACAATGTAATAATATTATTTCCTTGTGTGTGTGTGCGCGTGTGTGTGCGTGTAATTCCAAAAATTTAAATAAAATGTGAATACATAAGGAAAAAAAAGAGCATCATTCCTTTTATCCACATACTCGTATTCAAATATGAAGGGAACATGATCACATCAGAACAAACATGTGACCATAATAAGCAGCTCTGAGTGAACCAAAAATACAAAGCAGAATATAAAAGAAAGGCTTTTAAGAAAAGGCTTTTCAGTGCATAGCTTGACATTTAATAGACACAGAAAAGAGGACTTTCGTAGAGATACGACAACCGATTCAGTTCCCAGGCCATCTGTCCACTCCTCCCCACTGGCTCCGTACCCTTGTTTCATCTCTGTGCTTTTCATATAATTTGTTTTGTTCTCTCCTCTGCACGAGTGCCTTGCCTCCACATGCACCTCATCATCTGTTCTTTTCTCAGACGCTATTTATCATGGACCTCTTTCTTCTACATCCCTCCTCACTCCCATCCAATTCTTCTCCTCGGAATGTTTTTCCCTCGTCCCTAAGTAAATGCCATCATATTTCACTTATGGAGGACAGGAAGTGAAAGCGATACAGTAATAGGTGATGTAACGAGCCTTAAGTCCATATTTCATTGCTCTAATGTCTTTACGTGGCAATGGAAGTGCTCACAGCTATTCAAAGTTCAGTCGGAGATGGAAAACGAACATTTAGACCTGTTCTAAGGCACTTTGGAGGATTTTACTGCAAATTTTATGAAGAGAAACTCAGGCAAGCATGGCTGAATCACTGTTGCAATGTCCACTGACATTATGCAATTTAAGGTTTAATAATTGAGCTTGAATGGAGCTGGTTAAAATCACTGAACACAATATGCATACTCTCTGATGCAAAAGAATATGCCTGTAACAGAGTATCATAACGTGATAACGTGATCTCATTAGCATGTATAATTTGTGCATTTGTACCTCTCTAATGTAATTTTTGGTTTAGAACTGTATAATATGCATTATATGTTTAACATCATTTTTTTAAATACTCGGTTTAACACAATAATCATTTTTATTGTGAAATGCACTTTATAAATGAATCTGAAAATGTTTCTCTTCATGTATGTTCCAGTGTATTATGTATTCTTTTTATAATTTTAATTAGCTTTTATTTGTATGTGTTTTAGTCATTTTGTTATCTGCTTTTATGATTTCTTTTAAATTTTGTATCATTTTAAACTTATTTTATTTCAATTTTAGTTGTAATAATTTTAGCACTTCAACCAGTTTAAACTTATTTCAATTATTTTTAACATTTAAAAAAGGCTACATACAATATATATAAATATTTAAATATTAACTATAGTGTCCTGCACCCACTATATATATATATATATATAAATATATATATATATATATAGTGTATATATATATATAGTGTATATATATATAGTTATATATATATAGTTAACTATACACTATAGTTAATTTATGTAAGTTAGGATAACAAGGTGTCTGAATAATTTAGGTTTGACTGTATGTGTTTATATATATATATATATACTAAAACTGAAATAAAAATCATAAAAGCACATAACAAAATTACTAAAACTTAAAATAAAAAGAAATAAAAAATATACAATTAAAAGCTAATTCATATATATTTATACTGTATATATGTATATATGTTACCTAATAATATAATTTAGAAAATTATTCTGTCATTAAATTTAATGGAAGTGCTATTTTGGAACATCATGCGCATCAAAAAAATGTGCATCAGCCATTTACACAGATAATTCAATGTCCAAAACCAACCAAATGGACTCTTTTAGCTCAGTTTGCTGTTAAAGAATGAATAAAGGGAGGCGTGTTTCACCCCTTCACTGAGAACAGGGACGTCAAAAGACAGATGACGTAACACATTCAGCGATACTGCAATTCTCATCAGCCTCGGCAAATCAAATGCCAATCAGCTCCACAGCGGTTCTGACTGCATGTTAAACTATGAGTTAATGGATGACAATCACACAACAAGCCCTGATGGCCTGGTCTGAAAGGAGCCTGACTTCTATTTTCCCTCTATTCTCTGAGCTATCACTTTAACAAAGCTATTTTGAGAAAGGACCATGATGAACCTTTCCTTCTCTCTATAGAAAAGCGTTCCGGACAAAGCTCAGCCCAGGGAGTCATCTTATCTCCGATGGCAGTGGGCAGAAAGGGGAGTGTGTCGGGACAGGAAGTTTTTGTTATTTCCTGCTGGGCGGTCCTCCACGGGCAGACAGGTCTGTAATGGTTTAGCCTGGAGTTGTTGAGACACTCGACGAGACACTAGCGTTAATGGTCATTTCTTTGATGTCCTTTTGTTTCTTTTTCATTTCATTCAGCACTCTCTTCAATCTTCAAACCAGCTCTTCTCCACCCACATCCTGTGTTTTTATTCTCTCCGGCAGAATATCTCTCGTGTTTTTTTTGTTTTTTTTTCATTCTCTCCCTATCTTAGAAGTCTGAGAAGTGAGTGCCTGTCATGCTGGCGGATCACTATGATTTTCAGTGGCCCATTTATTCTTCCAATTCTTTCAACCGTGTTATCTGTCTCTTCCCAAACCGCTGACTGATTGCATTCAGTTCTGTAAGGCCACATACATACAATGCAGCTAAACACAACTTTGCACACTTTTCTGTTCTGTACACACAGATTTGATTATTTACTGGTGTACAGGAGTTAGACTGCGCAGTAAATACTTGAATGGCAAATGTCAAATCAACAATAGCACAATCGGTTTGGAATTTGTCAAATCATAAACATAAATCTAACATAAAACATTTTACAGGTTGAATTTATTAATGATTTATTAAGTCATTAAGGGGACACGGATATGTTTGGAAGCTTGTTTCCGCCACAGAATAAAACATTTAAAAAATTAATTGCGACTTTTTATCTCATAATTGTTAGTTTACATCTCGCAATTCTGAGAAATAAAGTCAGATTTGCGAGATATAAAGTCAGAATTGCTAGATATAACGTCAGAATTGCATGATATATAAATTTGTAATTGCGCAAGAAATAAACTCGCAATTCTGACTTTTTTTCTAAAGTTATAAAGTCCAATTCTAAGGAACTCTAAGGACCTTTTTCTCGCAACTCACAATTCTGACTTTGTAACACGTAATTGCGACTTTATATCACACAATTCTGACTTTATAACTCACAATTACGACTTTATATCACGTTTATTTTTACATTTTATACACTTTATATTTACATCTAAGATGTAAATTCGCAAAAAATTGTGAGATAAAATGTCGCAATTACCTTTTTTATATTTCATTCTGTGGCGGAAACAAGATTCCATATAGATAAAATATTAGATATTTACTTGGAAAATGTTGCATTCTCTCACAAAGGTTTTGCAAAACTAACTCGCAAAACTTTTGAGAGTGAAAGCAAAACTGGTGATAGATAATTTAAGGTGGGAGCAAAAACTGTATTTCAGTGCTTTCGCAAGGACGCAAAATTTCTTGGGGGAATGCAATAATTTACCAGAGAACACAAAAGTGTTGCGAGCAAATGTAAAGTTTCTTGTGGGAATGCAAAGTTTTGAGAGTGAATGCATAAGTAAAAAATACAAAAATTTCCCCTTATGGGCTCTGTAAATATGCAAATTTGTTCTGTCATGAATAAATTCTGTTGCAGATATATTTCGTTCTTTCACCTCAAAGGCGAGACTTTCAGTCCTACGGTTAAGATTTGTCCCATTCATTAACTCCTGCTTTCTGTATAATTTAGATGACAGCCACTAACAATATAATCATGCATATTATTCAGGATAACACACTAAATGTAACAACTAATCAACTTTTAGGTGAGAGGTGAAAACACTTCCCATATTTATCAAATTCAAACAATTTTGGAACTGCTACAGTAGATGTCCAATGTAAATCGCTGATTTAGGTGACTCATTCCCACATTTAAATATGGTTGCAACACCCAAAACTTTGCCGTGTGTACATGTTCTGAGAGGGATGGGAAAAAGTAAAAGAGTCAAGAGAAAGATGTTAAAGAATATCAAATGGGACAGGGAAGAGAGTCATATAACATGCTAGGACACCAGAGCAGTTCACATTAAGCAGCTGAACCCTGACGGGATAGACCAGGATCTCATCAATAACAATGATGGAGCTGCATGCAGGGATGCAGTGGAACTCACATACCAACGCATTCTCATCCTAGGGCGTCATATACTGACGCTTTTGACATTTCGTCTACATCCAACGCACATGGCACCCTTTAGCGTCAATATGAGACGCACAGAGCTTTGTTCGGTTATGGGTAGGTTTAGGTCTGGGGTAGGGTTAGGGTTAGACCGCTAGGAGGCGCCTTCTGGCCCATATCTATCTGCGTCTCATATTGACGCTAAAGGGTGCCATGTGCGTTGGATGTAGACGAAATGTCAAAAGCGTCAGTATATGACGCCTTGGGATGAGATCGGGCTGCACATACTGTACGAGTACTGTTACATGATGATCGAAAAACACAGACTTTACGAGGGCAAACATACTATGATGAAAAAAAAGAACTACCAGTACCATATTTACTTTAAATTGATACCAAATCAAAAGTGTGTATTTACACGTTGTACATGTCACATTTAAATATGACGACTTATGCTATTATTTTTATTTTTTTACATTTTCAAATGTCTTTAGTGTGTAATGTTGCTGTTTGAGCATGAAAAAGATCTGCAAAGTAACAAAGCACAAATTCTCTATGTCAGTATACGCCCTTTCTGAACTCCCTGAAATGCCTTAATTGTAGTCTTCCGGGAACATATGCATCACAATATTCCTCATTTAAATAATTCCCGCCCAAGGCATATGCAAAAAAAAAAAAAAAAGGGGCAAGGCCTGGTTGAGTTGCGTTAGTAGTGTCTTGAAACTGACTGTTATGGTAAGGGGCGTGACATTTCCAAAATGCGCTCGAAGCGGAGACCAATCACAATACACTGATGCAGCCGACCAATCAGAGCAGATTGTGCTTTTCAGAAGGAGGGGCTTCATAGAGACAGGAACTAAACAGAGCGTTACTGACAGACTAGGAAGCAAGGTGCTGCAACAATGTCAAATTGTTGAAACTTTTTTTGAACATTCAAGCATAAAAACCCATTCTAGTAAACCAAAAAAAAAAAATCAAGACTTTGTATAATGGCATCATATGGCCTCTTTCACCAGGCAGGATATTGCGAGCCGGAATCAAAATTGTTTTACCCACAAGAGCACAATTGCTCAACATGTCAGAGTTCATGCACTGACACACCATATCTTGCATCACTCACCATCAGAGGACAAGGTAAAGACTTCTTTGGGGATGAAGAGTTTGTCGTCTGAAGAGCGTGCCCAGTCTTTCATCCCTCTCCTCCCCTTCATGGGGAAGTTGATGTCACTGGAAACAGCCGAAACGGGCTCTCGCTGGATGGTGATTACTGACAGGACCAGAGAAAGACAGATTAATAGTCTGGAAAGTTCAAATATTAAACGCTTCACAGAAGCACTTTTAAGAGATATTCACTGCAGGACAACATGACCTTTATTTGTGGCACTACTGCGTAGATGCCATGGGAACTCACTGAGGTTGTTGGTGACAACCAGGAAGCTCTGGAACGGCTTCTGAGCCTCTCCAATTAGATGAATGAAGTCTTCCACAACTCGCATCAGAAACACAGAACCCGGAGAGACCTGGAAGGAAGTCACATAATCACAAAAATACACATACAAACATAATATGAGGTTTAGTCAAGCCCAGTTTTGGGGTATGATCTCTGAAACATACACTACCGTTCAAAAGTTTGGGGTCAGTAAGACTTTTTATAAATTATTACTTTAGCCCCCAATTTCACAGACAAGGCTTAAACCTAGTCCCAGACTAAAATGCATGTTTGAGCTGTCTTAACTGAAAGCAACTTGCACTGTCATAATCTTAAAATATGTCAGTGCCATCGTTTTGTCTAAAGATGCACACCAGTAATATTTTTTTTTCTTTTTTTTCCTATGGCATGTATATAAAAGCTACTTAAATATCCTAATTGAACTAAGGCCTAATTCTGGCTTAATCTAAACCATGTCTGTTCTTGAGTGTTGCTCTTGAGCAGCAAATCAGCATATTATAATGATTTCTGAAGGATCATGTGACTGAAGACTGGAGTAATGATGCTGGAAATTCACCTTTGCCATCACAGGAATAAATTACATTTAAAATCTATGAAAATAGAAAACAGTAACTGTAATGATATTTCACAATATTACTGTTTTTGTTTTTGATCAAATAATTGCAGAATTGGTGAGCATAAGACACTTAAAAAAAAAAAAAAAATCTATTAAAAATGTCTTACCAACCCCAAACCTTTGAATGGTAGTGTACATAATAACCCTCATAATTCCCAGATAAACATAACTTAATTACCATAGAAGGTTTGCTGTTAAAGACTAAAATTTAGCTAATACTTGTCAACATTAAAAAAACTGTTTGTTACTGAGAAAACAATACATTCTACCTTCAAATACTTTTCATTTTCAGTGCAATTTTTACAGTTTGCAGCCAGATAGTGGGAGTTTATGATGCAGCCATGAAACGATGATGGAAAATAAGCATCCACAAGTCAGATGAAGCAGTATATACCATCATTCCCCCGCTCTCCACTCTGTCATGTTTATAAATTGCCAGCAGGTTTTAATTCACTAGGCCTTTGTTCCAGAAAACAGCATGCCACATGCACATTTCACAGTGAAGTTCATGAGAACATGGAGCCCATTCCTCAATCTAATTGGAATTTTGCACTTCCTCTGGTGTGTGGAAATGAAGCCATGAGTGATTGTCTACGGAATATATCGTTCCTCCGTGCCATAGGGGTCTCAATCTGTAGTATTTATACGCATTTCTTTTGAATTTATCCCAAATTAAACATTTTCTAATATGTGGCAGATGGCGATTCCATATGAATTCAGATGAGAAACAAATCAGATTGGTGCTTGTTGTTGGTTTGAAATGAATAGGAGGAGAACTGGCATCATTCTTTCCCAAGCAGGCTTCTGGTATCTTTCACAAAAAAATAAAATAATAACTTTCTTAGTCTGGGGGAAATACGCTAGCTGACTGAACATCTTGGAGGTTGAGTTTTGCCATCTCTGAGTTTGGTCACTCCAATTGGTAAATTGTGGCTTCTGTGGAAATGTATATGTATGCATATATATTTCTGTATAATGACAGTTAAAGTAAATTCAACCGATTTACCATATTATAATGGCAAATGTACAAAAAAATGAATAAATCTGGTATTATGACCAAAACAACACGTCAATTCAACAATATTTACATCGTATACCAAGGTACTTTCGAGAAGTTTTTGGTCGTGGGGTCTTATTAAGTTACATGTACAAAAACATGATATACCCATTAATTAAAAAACAACATGGTATCAGATGAAATTCTGCAGTACTTTAAAATGTCATGGTGCTTACTTCAAGTAAAGAATACAATGGTTGTATCTAAATCTTGGATTATTGGTTTTACAGTATGTTAGCTCAAGATCTCTTTGCTATTTATAGCTCTTGTTGTTTGAACACCTTGTAAGTGTCCAGATGTTGTGGCAAATTATGAAGGACAACAAGGCTGAGAGACAATAACTCACATGCACTATAAATTGAATTAACAGTGAAAGGCTGTGACGTGTGACCATGAACAGGTGTCACTTTATAAATAATGCTATTTTTCTCAGAACCTCACTGTAGCTAAAAAAGAAAACTAAACCTATGCGCGTGAACTCGACAATCGATTACTATGGACTTCGACCGAAAACAGGATGTAAATACAGGTATGTGCATTGGCTGAATAAACTTCATTTTTATTCATTTCTTTCACATCTACTGCAGTCAGATTCACCCGTGTTCACTGACAGCACTCCAAATTTACAAAAAAATGATCAATGTTAAATATGGCACTGTTTGAAGGGACAGACATTTGTAGTGGAGTCCAAAACCACAGTCCATCGAGTGCACTCATTTAATCCCACAATGAACATCAATAACGAGTGTACAACTGATATACACTCAACGGCTCGAGAATACCCATAATGCACTGTGAGAATCGTGCCGAATAAATTAATGTGTCTCACCAGAAGATGGCGCCCACAGCTGAATCAACGATTCATTCCTTTTTTTTAAACTGATGGTCCAATGTGGGTACAGTGTAATATCATACAGGTATAAATTCCTTTTTAATTGATTAATAAATTGTTTAATTAAGGTTTATACTAGTTTCCATGACAGAGTCTTACAGAGATATTACAGCTCTACTGGTTTGCTAAGATTCAAATGTTTATTAAACAGCAAGCACAGACTACGCAAAAGCGGCCACCCTTTCGACGCACTCCGTGTCTGAATTCACTCACTCGTTTTCATTCACTACTTCCAGTGGACTATATTAGTGGAGTAATGTAGGAAATAGTGAATGAGGGAATAGGGAGCAATTCCCGAAAACAGCTCTAGATATATAGGCTACTACCATGTATATACACTAATGTTTGTGTCAGTAAGATTTTTTTATTGTTTTGTTGACAGAATTATTTTATTCAGCAAGGACGCAGTAAAAACGTTTATACGGTTACAAAATATTTCGATATCAAATAAACACTGTTCTTTTGAATTTTCACCAAAGAAGCCAAGAATAAAAATGAAAATGTATCACGGTTTCCACAACTTTTTTCAACATTAATATGAAAAAGAAATGTTTCTTGAGCACCAAATCAGCATATTAGAATGATTTCTAATGGATCGTGTGGCTGAAAATGACAATATCGTCAATGTTGTACAAATGGCTTACATGTAGTTTTACACTGACAAAGTATTTTAACATACGAAATTCACACTTCCCCTTTAAGATTCTGGCAGACAGGGACATTGTGAACACTCCAACAGGCTCACAGGAGAAGATGATTATTTACTGAGCAGGGAGAGCAGGAGGTGTGTCAAAGATTTGCCTGCTCAACTGTGCTTTAACACCAAAATCTGGCTCAGTCACGCTGAGCTGAGCACCTGGCGCCCGCATTCATACACAAACATAAACGTTCACTAGAGTCACGAGCATGTGCGGCACAGACTTTGCTCGGTATGTGACCATTAGTCACCATTACCTCCACACACTGTATCCCATGCCTATAATTTCAAAAAAGAACTACACTATATACATGAACAAACTAACACCGTATGTTTACATCAGAAGTGACATCAGTGGCTAGAGTGCACTGTAATGGCGGTGGAGTGCCTTATGGGAGCAGAAGGGCTTTGTGGCATCAAGCATTCTATTTTGGTGTAGAATGGCACAGTATTGTATTTTGTGTGTTTTGGATGGTTGACAGAGTGTTACGATGCATTTGCTAAGATTTTAGAATGTTTTTGAAAGAAGTCTCTTATGCTAACCAAGGCTGCATGCAGTAAAATGCATTAAAAAAACTGTAATATTGTGAAATATTACAATTTAAAAGGATTGTTTTCTATTTGGATATATTTCTATAATATATTTAACTGTAATTTATTCCTGTGATGGCAAAACTGAATTTTCAGCATCATTACTCCACACTTCAGTGTCACATGATCCCTCAGAAATGCTGATTTGGTGCTCAAGAAACATATCTTATTATTATGATCAATAATGAAAACAATTTCTTTTCACAACGCGTAACATTTTTGTGGAAACCGTGATACTTCTTTTTCCATGATTTTTTGATCAATAGAAAGTTCAAACAAACAGCATTTATTTGAAATAAAAATCTTTGCAATATTATAAATGTCTTCTATATGACTTTTTGATCACTGTAATGTGTCCTTGATGAATTAAAGTATTAATTTCTTTAAAAAATAATAATAATAATAATTACTGGCCCCAAACTTGTGAACAGTTTTGCAGAAATAGTACACTCTCCTCAACAAGTCACATGATTTAAAGGGGTCATGACAAAGATTTTTATTTTTAATAAGTTCCTTGATGTTCACTTATAATGTTAATAACGTTTTTGCACAATGCACGTGCCTCTTTTACAAAACAAAATGCTCTGGACATACATATTATTCTCCAACTTACTTGTAGTAATTCACATGACTTAATGAACCAAACATGAAAATAGCACGAACAGTTATATGTGACGGGTTTGTTCAAATCCCTACCTCAAAATATGAGTAATAATTATATCCTCGCCTTAGCAAGCACAACTACAAATTGGCATATAAAATAAGACTATTAGCTAAGCAGCTTTTGCTGTTCCACACATAAAGACTGCAAAAAGAATGGATGTATTTGGTAATTCTGACATGATGCATACTAAATCTGAACTGTAAAGAATAACCATCCTATAATTTCCAAGTTATTTGACATCAGCAGAAAAAGTGGATGTTCTTAAGTGAGTCAGAGTATGATCTCCTGCAGTTAGTTCAGGCCTCGGTGAATAAGAAAATAAGGCTTCATGGATAGTTGAGTTGAGGAAAGTTAATTATGCAAAAATGTCCTGGCTTGACATCGAAGACACCGTGGACCAAACTGCACAGCATCTAAAGTCAAATAGCGTCTAATGGAGCGGTGTAATGCAAAGAGGCAGATATAACAGCACATCCCTTTCCCAACACACTTTAAAGTCGGTTTCTATTACATCCAAAGGCTGGTCTGATGCCTGATTACATTTGTTGTTAATCTTTGCGATCAGACCTGGGTTTGATGACACAGCTCTGTCTGAGGGGAAATTAAAACTCACGGCACACAGATATGAAAAGTTGCGTTCTTCGGTCGGATATTGGCAGGTGTATTGCAAGGGCCGAGGACGGACGTGTTACCTGGTGAGCGTCTTCCCACTTGTCAAGGTTTTCAATGTCCAACATTAAGCTGACAATCTGGAAGAATTTCTGAAAAAGAAGAAAAAAAAGAGAGATGGAAATTGTGTGATGAAAGAATGAAGAAAATAGAGAAATGTGTTACTCTGCATTGCAAAAAAAAAAAAAAAAAAAGTTTTATTTATTTAGGATTTTTGTCTTTTTTTCAGTAAAAAAAATAAATAAATGAATAATAATAAAAAAATAATAATAAAAAAAAAAAAATATATATATATATATATATATATATATACAGTATATATATATATATATATATATATATATATATATATATATATATATATATATATATATATACACATATACATATACAAGATAGGCCTACCTTTACTTGAAAGTGTGTAAGATGCTTTCAGAGAAACTTTGTTTATTTTATGCAAAATTCTCACTAAAAACAGGCTAGATTTATGCTTAAAATTAGAATAAATAATGTCATTGGAGTAAGAAATAATTGATTATAATTCAAGATATCTTCTTTGAAAACAAATATTAATCTATTTTTGCTTTATCTACAATTTATCTATATTTATAACATTTATATATTATTCACTGTGAAAAACTCAAGTAAAAGTAACATATATATTTTTTAAATGGTGTTTGTTCTCTAACATTTTGTAATTGAATATCAGGTAATATATGAGTGGTTAAGCCATGAAACTCTGTGTTCTGATTGGTTGTTTCAATGTAACTTCCACAGCATGGAACATATCCATAATTACTGCCCTTTATAAGTAAACGCATCCAAACGGATACACTTGCGCTATACAAATTATTATTCTAGCCCTCCACCTCCCCAGCACCACCTGTCTAGATCTGTCTAGCAGCAGCAGCATGTTTCCCTTCATTTTAATTTCTGAGTATTTAGCAGAAGCAAGTCGTACTTCCTCTGCAGGAGCAGAAGCAGCGTAGCAGATCTAGTCAACCAAGATCAAACCTACATTCCATTTACATTAATAAAATGTTTAATAATAAACTATCCCAAAATTTGTCATGACTGAAATGTAAATATGCAGTTGACATGTCAAGCATTGATCAAATTGTCATTATAGCCTCGTATTAAGCCTGCATGGAGTATATGTACTTTTCCTATTTAAGCCAACTACAAAAGAGCTTAAAAAAACGTATTATAATTCTTATTAAAAACTTCAAAATAAATATTGCCCAATCACAGATTTTGTCATCTCCCCATATATCTTTCCACAAACCCACAGGCAAATACACACCTGCACGTCGTCAGGAGCTGGGATGTAGGTTGCTCGCTTGAAGGTGTCCGTCACATTTCGGAGAATCTCCACGGAGAATAAGAGGTCGCCGCTGTAATAATTCTTACGGGACATTAACTCCAGGAGACTCCTCACGATCTGAGACATGCCCTCCCCTGCCAGGGTCCTCTGACCCTTCGCAAGATGTTCTCGCAACTATAGGGGAAGAAAAAACATGCTTTTATGCACAGACACTGATTAATAAACCTTGATAATAATAACTACATGAGCATGAAGGTTATAAATAAACACAGAGAGATGAAGTCGAGTCGAGATATCAAATCAAACCAACAGAGTAATCGGAACATGTTCATTTAAATAGGCTATGTTAAACTGGTATTGTTAGCTAAAAGGATTAATATCCTGAAAAATTTGTTATTTCAAATTGTAATAATATTTCACAATGTTTGTTTTTTTTTACTGTATTTTCATCAAATAATTGCAGCCTTTCAAAAACATAAAACATTTTTAGCAACCCCAAATGTGACCCTGGATCACAAAACCAGTCACAAGTCGCACGGGTATATTTGTGGCAATAGCCAACAATACATTGTATGGGTCAAAATTATCGATTTTTCTTTTATGCCAAAAAACATTAGGATATTAAGTAAATATGAAGATATTTTGTAAATTTCCTACCTTAAATGTATCAAAAAATTATTTGTGAGTGGGTGCAGCACAATCGCCAACAGAAATGGACAACTTTAAAGGCGATTTTCCCAATATTTCGATTGTTTTTGTACCCTCGGATTCCAGATTTTCAAATAGTTGTATCTCAGCCAAATATTGTCATAACAAACCATAGCTTATTTCGCTTTCGGATGATGTATAAATCTCAATTTAAAAAAAATAACCCATACGACTGGTTTTGTGGTCCAGGGTCACAAATATTGGAAGAATGAATGAATGTAAATAAATAAATAAATAAAATGAACAAGCATGCAGAAGGATGTAAAGAAAAGTGGATATTGTGAACATAAAAACACAAACACACTAATATACTGCCATTCAGAGTTATTATCGTTAACTAAAACTAAGACTAAAATTAAAATTAAAACTATAAAAAAAAAAAAAATCTGTTAATTGAAATAAAGCTGAAATAAAATAAAATACATATATTAGTTGAAACACTTAAACTATATGAAAATGAGAAATGTTGCTTTGGCAAAAGCAAAACTAAAATAACACTGCATTCATTTTATACACTTAAAACAAACTTAATAAATAAACACACTTAAAAAGAGATTAAATAAGCACGCTGATTCAAAGGTAAGCCAGAAAAAGGAAGTGCAGAAGCACATGCTGGCTTTGAAGCTGAAGCAACATTGATCCAGGACTGGAGCAAAGCGAAAGCAGTTTGAAGCTATCGACAGCAGCCTTAATCTACTTCCCATCTACAGTCAACCAAGCTGTGAGCATAACGAAGTGAAAACAACGTCTCCCTCAGTGAATTAACCAGCGGAGTTCTTGCTCGCGGTTGAACGTGAGCGGACGAACTGTTGACTGTCTAATGACAGTACAGCGAGTGCATGACGTGCCAGACAATGGCAATCAAAGCTAATTAAGCATTGTGTGATTATAATGAGGGGTTAGTGGACAGGTTAAAAGCGCAATCAACCCCGGCACATCATGCCTCTGTCCAGACGTACAATTAAAAAACAACTCGGCATTATGAACTCAAAGTCAAAGGCCGTGGCAGAGGAATTAGTGGGAGCGCATCAAGGCAGACTGTTGAATCTGTTAGAAAGTAATCAATCGTTATTGGAACCCAGAGGTCTGAAACGTATATACTGAAAAGTATATAATCAATGTAAAGCTGGGAGCTAGTGATGTTTCTTTTTAAGCTTTTAAGCATTTACGGTAGGCAAGGGTTCAAAGGAAGCATCTCAAAGTAATGAGTAATAAATTTTCATTTCATCGGTGTGTGTTAAAATGAGTGACGATCCAGCACTGTAATTGACTCTTTTTTTCTTTTGCTGAGTGCTCATTGCAGTTATTATCATTTGTGGAAAGTGACAGTGGCATTGTTCTCTCCAGAACACACAGCCCTTTAAATACACTCTTTATGATCTTTTATTTTTCTGTGGCTAGTGAAACCACCAAACTAAATGCAAACAAATGTGTCTTCGCTTCTGATATGCATTCAGTTATGCACATGCAGCTACAATTCTGGTGTATTCATTTCTTTAATTTTTAATATTCAGCTGCTCATCCACGTCGTCTCCTGAGCTACACAATTCAGGGACAGACTGTAGTAGATATTAAATAAAACTGAGCAATTGAAGTCAGTATGTATTAGTTCATGTAAACTGCATTCACCAGTAATTGTAAAAACATCTATACTACTTAAAACAAGAGAAATGCACTTGACAAAATTCCTTGATATATTAAAATGTGTTTTCCACAAGATATATCTTGCATCTTTACACACTGGCAAACAGTTTTATTATTATTGTTGTTACTACTGTTATTAATAAACAAATAATACATAATTTATGTAGAAATACTAATAACTATTATTATTATTATTATTATTATTATTATTACAAATATTAATATTAATAAAGTATAATATAATAAAATAAAACCAAGCAACGTTTTATACTGTTACAAAATAATCATAAACAATATATTTAAATATTTAAGAATTTATTTAGTCAGTAATAATACAATATTATTAATCATAATAATACAAATATTATTATTGTATTATTATTAATATTATTAATAATAATACTAATACTACTACTACTACTACTACTAATAATAATAATAATGATAATGATAATGATAATGATAATGATAATAATAATAATAATAATAATAATAATAATTATTATTATTATTATTATTAATATGTTATTACTATTAAAAGAGAGATATTTTAATGATTAAAATGAGAAATTACCAATTGGATAACACAGATACATTTTATTAAAAATATATTTTCTAATGTTTGTCTTGCGCAAATTTGCTTCTCAATTAGTTTATGAGAAGATGACGATACTCTACCACAAACCTGATTTTCAAGATCAACATAATAAACAAGAAAAATATATAAACTCCTTATCAAAACTCAGTAACATTTTATTTTACAGTGTCTTTGTTACATATGTTACATGTACTTACCATAGTAATAACAGTTAATTATGCATAATTACATGCAACTAACCCTCAACCAAAACCTAATCCTACCCTAACCCTATGGTAAGTACATGTAGTTACTTAATATTACACAGTACTTAAATATATAATTACACTGTAACAATGACACCTTCAAATAAAGTGTAACCCAAAACTCTTTATTATTGTGTTAGATAAGGTGCATAAACAAATTCATATTCATAATCTAATCCTACCCCATCTTGTAACATCACAGCACGTCATCCACATCCATGTACTCACAGATAAATGTAAATATCTATATTCGAGTGAGACACATCGGGCGAAGCTCGGAGGACCCCAGTAAGCAACTCCATTAGCGTCCAGCAAGCAACGACGACTAGCAGATCCTACAAGGAGAGGGAAGGAAAAAACAGATCATTATCACTGTTTGTGCATAAACAATAACAGCATGTCAAAGTTTGACAGACACGTACTCTGTGAGGTTCACACGCTTCATATAAAAGACTTCACTGCGATGCGGCATATGATAACGTCTGGGATAATGTCTGTTTTGAGTATGTCATTTTGCAACGCTGTTAAATCAGTTTTGCTTAAAGTTTCTGCCACTTGCATCATTCAGATCACGGCCAATAAGACCCGACGTTGGCTTCACCACCGGTACCCTCGCTGGGATAAAAATGGGCCTGAAAATCACACTGGGAACGCAGGCAGCCCGGAAAAGTCAAGCGAATCGCTCTCTGCAGGAACTGTTTTTTTCGCATGCATGACAGTCTGTGCTGGCCGGGATGTGGAGTTGATATAGATTACAGCTCGCTGTTGACCTCTTTCAACACTCTGCTCTGCGCTCCCACTTCAAAGACATCATTTATTAGGTCTTTCTGTTTTTATTAGGTAAAAATCACTGAGCGCCTTGGGTGTCTTTCTCCACTAGTATCTGAGAATTATTGCACACTGCACTCAAAGGGCATAAATAACCTCAAACAAACTCTCCTTCTGCACTTGGAAGGTTTAGAAATACTTAAACCAAACTGAGGAGTGCAGAATACTGAATACCATCGCTGTGTTTTTAAAATAATTAAACACGAAAGTTGATATTGTGGCTTTATACACTGTCAGACACTTGCACGTGTCATTATATTATTAACATTTTACATATCATTCAACATATGTATATACAGCGGGGGAAATAAGTATTGAACACGTCATCATTTTTCTCAGTAAATATATTTCCAGTGGTGCTATTGATATTAAATTTTCACCAGATGTTGGTAACAACTCAAGTAAGCCATACATACAAAGAAACAAACAAAAATAAGTTCAGAAATTAAGTTATGTGTAATAATGTGAAATGACACAGGGAAAAAGTATTGAACACATGAAGAAAGGGAGGCGCAAAAAGGCATGGAAAACCAAGACAACTGCTGAAAACTTACAGTAATTAAAAAGCAATCCAGCCCCCTGTCAGTGGAAATTAATAACAGCTGGTTCAGTCCCAAATGATGGCCTACAAAAAGGTCTCATTGCCAAGGTGTCACACAAGACACATCTCATGATGGGTAAAAGCAAAGAGCTGTCTCAAGACCTTCGCAACCTAATTGTTGCAAAACATAATGATGGCATTGGTTATAGGCACCATTCTAAGCTTCTGAATGGTCCAGTGAGCACTTTTGGGGCCATAATACGGAAGTGGAAAGACAATAATTTCACCATAAATTTGCCTTGACCAGTGCTCCTCGCAAGATTTCTGATAGAGGAGTGAAAAGAATAATCAGAAGAGTTGTCCCAGAGCCAACACCAAGTTGTATGGTGTATGTGCACTGCCATTTCTCCTCCAAATATGGTGTGTATTATGGCATCCAAACAGTTCAATTTTGCTCTCATGTGACCACACTATATTCTCCCAGTATTTCACTGGCTTTTCCAAATGTTGTGCAGCAAACTTTAAATGAGCTTCAACATGCTTTTTTCAGTAATGGAGTCTTGCGTGGTGAGTGTGCATACAGGCCATGGCGGTGGAGTGCATTACTTACTGTTTTCTTTGAGACAACAGTACCTGCTATCTGCAGGTCTTTTTGAAGCTCTCCACAAGTGATCCTTGGCTCTTGGACAACTCTTCTGATTATTCTTTTCACTCCTCTATCAGAAATCTTGCGAGGAGCACTGGTCGAGGCAAATTTATGGTGAAATTATTGTCTTTCCACTTCCGTATTATGGCCGTATTATGTATTCAGAAGCTTAGAATGGCGCCTATAACCAATGCCATCATTATGTTTTTCAACAATTAGGTTGCGAAGGTCTTGAGACAGCTCTTTGCTTTTACCCATCATGAGATGTGTCTTGTGTGACACCTTGGCAATGATACCTTTTTGTAGGCCATCATTTGGGACTGAACCAGCTGTTATTAATTTCCACTGACAGGGGGCTGGATTGCTTTTTAATTACTGTAAGTTTTCAACAGTTGTCTTGGCTTTCCATGCCTTTTTGCGCCTCCCTTTCTTCATGTGTTCAATACTTTTTCCCTGTGTCATTTCACATTATTACACATAACTTAATTTCTGAACTTATTTTTGTTTGTTTCTTTGTATGTATGGCTTACTTGGGTTGTTACCAACATCTGATGAAAATTTTATGTCAATAGCACCTTTGGAAATATATTTACTGAGAAAAATGATGACGTGTTCAATACTTATTTCCCCCGCTGTATATATATATATATATATTAAATATATACATGCATATGTGTGTATTTGTATATACAAAATAATTGTACACAGTACACACACATATATTATGTAAACCCAAACATTTATTTTGGATGCGATTAATCACGATTAATAGTTGCCCAGCACTAATATATGGTGTTTCTAGAGTTGAGAAAATGCTGTACTTATTTAGACCAGTTCTTAGCTACCTTTGCAGTGCACACAAGCAGAGACGGTCCCAAAATGTGTGCCTCACTTCATTAACGATAGAGGCGAGTGGAGTTATGAGGTTTGATTGACAGTTTGAGGATCCAGTGGAGTTACGAGTTTTAGTCGCAAGCTCTTTTTAATACTTTCCATTGGTTGAATATTTGCAAAACCCACAGACAGACATAAGAGGTGACAAATAGTAACAATTTATAAAAAAAAATATATATAAAAAAATCAAAATGCGAGGTTTCTGCCTAGCAGTTACGTTATATAGCAATCACAAAACACAGAAGAATGTCACGATGTACAAAACAACAACATGTCAATGTCTGACATTAAATCTAAAGCCTAAAAAAGGAACGTGTTTTTGTTGGGCCCAATGTAAGCTCTGCGGCAACATCTGACATTTCAATCCACCAAAAGCGATGTCTTGATATCATTGTTGTATTAACTTTCTGTGGCTGCACATATTGGGCTGTAAACATCCTCATTAAGTTCCCTCTCACACATCACTAATTCAGCTCAATGGGCTTCAAAACTGAATGCTGATTAACTGTGTGGAAATCAACTTATTTCGAGCCTGTTGTGCGATGTTGGTTTTGGAAGCTGAGCGACTGCATCACTGATGGAGTTTTATAATGTGGTTTAACTGATCATAAAATCTTTTAATAAAGCTGTATGTCATGGTAAGAGAAGAAACAAATGTATCATAGATTGAATTAGATATGGCGTCTTTGGCTGTGGCCAAAACAACATTAGATTGTACTTTCAGAGTTTTATGTGATGTAGACGGCAGCGTACCCTCTGAAGCTAATCAAGCTCGGATCATTAACTTTTCTTGAGCGGTTTTAATTTACTACTAATTTGTCACTTAGCTGACATTTTTATCCAAAGCAACGTACAATAAACTTTTCTGAGGAACGGCCATCCTTGAACAAGCTGGGGTTAGACCCGCTAAAGGGCAGATTGGCCATGGATTGCTCATTACACAGTTTGAACCAGCAAACTTTTGATTACTAGCCAAGAAAGAGGCTTATCAGTGAACATTATCAGTGTTAAAAATTCCTTAAATGTATCAAATTAATTGGAATTATTAGCAAATGATGACTTTAATTTCTGCACATGCTTCAGAACACTTGTAATGTCACAGGTCTGCTTTTATAATGCTCTTTTGGTTTTATTTGGTTAATTTTGGACAGCAATATGAACTAATAACTCTCATTTAGATCTACTGTAAGTAGCAGTTCCTCAAATTATTAAACATTTTGTTCCACTGAATATAAAGTCATAGAGGTTTGGAACGGCATGATGATGACAGAAACAGCTTCTTTAGGGGAATTATACTACTTATTATTGGAGAAAAAGACTCAAACAGACTTTAAGTGGAGAATGGAGAAAATGTTTGCAGTGACGTACCAGTGGCATTTGATGGACACTTGTTGTATACCGTCTCTCCAGCTGAGGCTCTCTTCCACGTCATGGCTACTTGGTACTCATCTTTACAAATTTCATGAGGCGCTGCACACAGTATACACCAAAAGTAAGAGGTTAACCAGCAAAAAAAAGTGTACGAATTGGCATTAAATAAAAAGTCCATTGTTGATTGGGAATTGACTGATCGCGCTCAGATAGATAGATAAATAGACAGACAGACAGACAGACAGACAGACAGACAGATAGACAGATAGACAGATAGACAGATAGATAGATAGATAGATAGATAGATAGATAGATAGAACCATTGAATGATAGATAGAGTGAAAGAACGGCAGACAGATAGATGATAGATAGATAGATAGATAGATAGATAGATAGATAGATAGATAGATAGATAGATAGATAGATAGATAGATAGATAGATAGATAGATAGATAGATAGAACCATTGAATGATAGAAAGAGTGAAAGAACGGCAGACAGACAGATGATAGATAGATAGATAGATAGATAGATAGATAGATAGATAGATAGATAGATAGATAGATAGATAGATAGATAGATAGATAGATCGATAGATCGATAGATCGATAGTTAATGATAGTCTTGCTTTTCCAAAAAGATCTAAATATATACTGTTTAACAAACAAACAAACAAACAAACAAACAAACAAACAAACAAACAAGTAAATAAATAAATAAATAAATAAATAAATAAATAAATAAATAAATAATACATTTTTACCCCATTGGCAAATTGTTTTTGTCTTGTTTTAAGCATGTTAAAGTGAGGTTTATGCCTCAATATAAAAAAATAAAATAATAATAATAATAATACTGATTGAGAAAATGAGATCACCGACTGCAACAACACTCATCTCTCTCCAACTCTCATTCAAAAGCTCCTTCAGATCAGAGAACAACCCAAGGGTGAGATACAGAAGAAGACCGGGTTGAAAGCGGAGAGAGAGACGGAGAAAAGAACCCTACTCTTTTTCATCTGAACATAATACACCCCGACAAAGCTATCGGACAGATTTTTGTTTTCAAGTTTGTGCCGCCATCAAAGCGCTGTGCCCAATATGAGCTCTACGGCAATGCCTGACATTTATTTAATCTATAGCCTCCCAAAGCTGCAGTCAAAGGCGTGCTTATTAAAATCTGCTGTTTGCTGCTCTGCTTGACATGATGACAAATCACACACAGCAGCACTTCCAACAGTTCCCTTCTGTCAAGAATGACCCGTCTCAATTGAAAGAGAGGAGAAATGGTAACAAAGGAGTAGAGTGAATGTTAAATATGGCGGAAGAGTGAGAAAATGAGAGAGAGAGAGAGAAAAGCAAAGGCCACTTTTTACAAACAGGGTACAAAATAGGGTTTGAAAGTCTTAAAAAAAGCCAATTTTTCTTGTCTTTCTTTTTTAACAGGCATCCAGTAAACTTATTCAAACAACTGATTATCAACATTACAAGATCATACTTAATGTTAAGTGAGCTATATTATTTTCGATTTATTTATTTTATACAAGGTTTGCAATTTTGTCAACCTTGTTACGAAATATGTAAGTTTAAAACCCTGATTTGTGAGATTTGGAAATGTTATGAAATCAATAAACATGGACATTAAAATAATATTATATACAGTATATGTCACTTATTGGGTGTCATTTTAAGGAGAGTTTTTGTTGTTGTTGTTATTTATTTGTTTTTGTTTTTTTGCAATGGGATGAATATCTTGCATGGTTGTGCAAAGAATGTGAGATGCAGCTAAATATTACATATTTGGCCATTATTTTATTGTTTTCATTACATACAATAAATGAATTAAATATCAATTCAAGAGATTAAGTCAATATGATATTGGATATTAACTAGATATTAGAAATAATCAAGACTGTAGAGGTGTTAAAGACGTGATATTTAAAAAAAAAAAAATGTGTACATCAGTTGATGTGTATTTTATGTTGGCTAATAATTTCTCTAACACACACCATGGTTCACAAGTTTGGGGTTAATAAATTAATAATTTTACTCAGAACGCTGTTCTTTTGAACTTTCTGTTCGTCAATATATCCTGAACAAAATGTATCACAGTTTACAAACAGTTATTTTAAATTGTAATAATATTTCACAATATTGTTTTTTTCACTGTATTTTCGTCAAATAATTGCAGCCTTTCAAAAACATAAACAAATCTTACCAACCACAAACATTGGAAGAAGGAAGGAAGGAAGGAAGGAAGGACGGAAGGAAGGAAGGAAGGAAGGAAGGAAGGAAGGAAGGAAATAAATAAATAAATAAATAAATTAGTGTCAAATGTATTTATGTGTCAAAAAATCATAGAACACTATTTGTCACTTATTCACTGTATCAGAGACCAATCCCAAATGTGTAAGGCAGACTTATAAATGGCTCTGTACAGGAAATCAAAGAAAAAAAGAAGGAGCGAAAATAAAATAAAAGACGTGCTTTGAGCATACACACACACACACCTGGGCACTTCTTGTCATTGCAGGAGCGCACTTCCTCTCCGGAGCCATCGCAAGGGTATCCCTGGATTCCCGTGCCTTCACACATACGGAAGCGACGCTGCCAGCCGGAGTCACAGGTCTTGGAGCACAAGCTCCAGTGATTCCAAGCTCCCCAGTTCCCTCCACCTGCACATGACAAAGAAAACAAGGAACACCACATATGACTCCACATTATGAGAGGAGACGAGCCAATGGCCATCTACACACTGCAGTTTTGATACACTAGACTGGAAGACGGTGAACACAGACGAGCAGAGTGAAACAACGACTCAGAAGTGAAGTCACAACCATAAATAGCTACAGTGTGAATATAGTCATAAAACACCTGCATGAAGCTAATTTCCACTTATTATTTATTATCAGGGGTGCTAGCTGGCATATGCTGACACAGCAGCGTGTCTGTGCAACAAGAAGACCGGTAAGTCTCTGTGGTGTGGTACCACAGGCAATCCAGGGCGTTCACTGCAATTAATTAGACCATGACAGCAAACAAATTGCAGCTGTGCACATAAACTACCTGTCAATTTAAGAGTAAGCCCACCAGTGAGAAACTTACCCCCGCAAGACGGGTTGGAGCACTCACGAGTTTCGGCATGCGGCCCCTTACACTCCGCCCAGCCATGAACCGACACACTGCAACGCCGCTGCCTCTGCTGAGTGCCCGAGCCACAGGACACAGAGCACTGGGACCAGCCCGCCCAGTCCAACCACTGACCCTCCACTGCAAACACAACCACAGGGAGACGAGGTGGAGGTCAGAACACAATAAGACTGGAGTGGAGGAAGGACAGGGAAGAGAAGGACAATAGAAGTGAGGGACAGAAACAAACAGGAGTCGGGCGGTCGGACAGACAGAGAGAGAGAGAGAGACGGGGTACAGCAGGGGTCTGTGTTGGTCTGTTGTATTTGACATTGTAGCTTGGTTAAAATGATGCTCACTTACCCTGATACAAACCTGAGAGAACAATGACAACAAACTGAGTTATTCTGATACTGATTAGTGATGCTAATACCATCAGCATCAGCAAGTTTTTGTTTTTAAAAAATAACTTCGGAAAAAATTTTACAAAAATTTTGTAGCATTCAGGATGCATTAAGTGTACAAGTTTGCACCAAAAAAAAATCCATGTTATTCAAAATTATTTAAAAATGATCTAAAATTAGAACTTGCTGATATTATAAATATATACTCATTTGCATTCCAAAGGAACAATAGAATGATAGCTAGAACAATAGTTAGAACGAAAGACTGATAGATAGAACGACAGAATGATAGAACGATAGATAGATAGATAGATAGATAGATAGATAGATAGATAGATAGATAGATAGATAGATAGATAGATAGATAGATAGATAGATAGATATTTTTTTTTACAAATTACAATTGACAAGGCAACAAAATATACAATATTTAGTAAAAAAGACACTTTTTTTTAAAAATTGGTCTTGAAACCAAGTAAAATGTTTGAATTCGGGGGAAAAGTCCTCATATAATCTGCAATAGCCTTCAAAAACCATTCACTACAATCTAAAAAAAAAAACAGAAAAAAGGAAATTGGATGATAGAAGTCACTGAATATATTGTGATTGACTCCTACATACAGTTTAATTTGCCAGGTCACATGTATAAAAGAAATGACATCATACATTTCATTCACTAATTTATTTCCACCCGCTATTTCAATTTGAAATCCTTTATTGAAAAATGCTTTTTAAGATCACCTCTTCATGAGCGAACATTAAATTACAATGCATGCTATTAGAACAAACCCTGACCTGCACATTAAAGGTGCTCCAAGTTACACATTCTTTTATCCTCAAAATTGTAGTCTAATGGGTTTCGGAGAAGACCAGTAATTTTGTTTAATTAATTAAAGAGAGATGGACCACTGAGACATATCTTAAAGCACATGAAGTTAAATAGAGGGTTTGATAACATTAGTGCAGAAATTTATGAGAAACCGCACTCTGATGATAACAATTTATTTCAGTTTGACTGATGCATATTGCAAATGTTTCAGCCTTTAATTTCTCACATTAAAGATGTTGAGTAAAAATTCATTATTCTACTGATTACTATTAATTGGTATTCTATGAATAAAAAAAGCAGCAAGCACATTATGTATTTTCCATAATTTCCACATAGTTCATTCAAACACAGGCTCTGTCCACGTTCATATCGATCTTCTCTCTGACCGGCGACTGCAACAAAATGAATATAAGATCTTTTGCATAACGAATGAAACAAAGGATCATGTACAGTGACTATTTCTTGCTTGATTAATGAGATTCATGGTGACGTTCTATGTGAATAAATAATAATACATATGGGGGGAGGAGCATGTCGCTTATGAAGCCCTTTCATAAGCCCATGTCACTATCCCGAACCCCATCGCTTACAATATGAGTCACTTTGTTGATGCAAAGCCTTTATGAATTTGAAAGTGTTTAATGGGGGGATGAAACAATGTGGCTTTTTAATGTTTTACTTCAAGTATCCCAAGATCCTTTGCAAAACATTAGAAGGTCTACTACATGCCTCGATGGACACATATTCATTATGTTCGAAAGTAAGAATTATGCTTAAACATCATCCATCAAATGATGGCATTAATCTTATTCCTTTATGTTTATATAATGAATGCTTTCTAGTATGCACTATCTATTTCACAGTAGGGGGGATGTTACGTCTTTTGACTTTCTGCAGCAATTTCAGGATCTGTGCATATTAACCTCTAATATCACTTTGATCTTATTTAAATGTGTGTGTGTGTGGGGGGGGGGGCATATTTCATCCAAGAGTATCTCGGTTTGATTGATGGTATTAACTGAAATCAAATTATCTCTCAATCTAATGAATTCCAAGGAAGACAGAGCACATGATGAACGAAAATGCCCATGTCAACTTTGCTCTGTCAAAGCAGATGCTCGTCAAACTTAGAAAAATGTACAGTATAACTTTACTTCAAGGCAGCCACAAGACCGTGACCTAAAAATAGTTCCAAAGGGATTGGTGTAGTACAAAAAGACAGACAAGTAGTATATTTACAGTTATACTACAGACACATAAATGCAACACATAACTGCATATTACTATAAAGTATGAAAAAACAACAACACATTTTGGTAACACTTTATAAAAATTAAATAAATAAACAAACAAACAACCTCTTTAAAGGGGACCTATTATGCCATTTTGTTTTTGAGGTCTACTAGAAAGATACTGTATTCATGCTTGAAAGTTCAAAAAACACATTCTTTTTTACATTGTTCCAGCTCCTCTCTTCCCAGTGTGTCAGTAACGCTCTGGGGTGCGTTTCCCGAAAGCATCGTTAGCCAACTATGGTCGCAAGTCCCGTCATTATCTGCATAGTTCAACGAGTCGGTGTTTCCCGAAACCATCGTTCCAACGAACATTCGCAAACAGCATCGCAAAGCTGTGTGGTTGGAACGACAGCTCTCAAGCTAGAAGCAGAGTTTCTGGTTTGCATGACATGTGGACTTAATAAATCCTTATCTTGAGCAAAATAAGCAAGCTGACATTCAGTTAAATCTATATCTTTTATTTGGAAAACATAAATGCCATTTACGTCTTTTAGTTTGACATAAGAACGAGCCTATGATTGAATCTGGAAATAAAGCAAATAACTGAGACAAATATTAGACAGTCCTCAGATGCCATGTCTGTAACTTATAGCAAAACATCTAGCATTAATTCAGTCTCAAACAGATTCATTAAAAGAAGTGAACCATCATTAACCAACGTGGTTGAACTTCCAATTTGCGCCAATACGGTTTCGGGAAACAGTCGTGACTATAGCTAGTTGATTACTTCAAAGATGCATCTATGGTAGTTAAGCAGCGAGTTACGCCGTTGTACGGGAAACGCACCCGTTTAGTTCCTGTCTCTATGAAGCCCCTCCTTTCCGAAAAGCGCAATGTGCTCTGATTGGTTGGCTGGATCAGTGTGTTGTGACTGGTCGACCACTTCCAGTGTGTCACGCCCCTTACCACAGCCGCCAGTTTCAACACACTGCTAACTAACTCAACCAGGCCTCGCCTCCATCATTTTGCATATGATATGGTCAGGAATTATTAAAATGAGGAATATTATGACGTGTTCGTTCCCGGAAGAAAACTCAAGACTACAATGGAGGCGTTTCAGGGAGTTCAGAAACAGTGACACTGAGAATAACTCACTTTGACTTTGTGTTTTGTAACTTTGCAGACATTTTTAATGCTCAAACACCAACATCACACACTAAAGACAGTTGAACATTTAAAAAAGCACAATAGGACCTCTTTAAATGTTGGTATGACAGAGCAAAGCAAAATGAGATGCAGCTGCATTATCTGTCTGAGATCATGGAGGATCTGTGTCTCAAAGCAAGTGCATGATAAATAATAATCATATTCTAAAGCCTCACAAATTCAATAAACATGGATAAATGTGGCCTGTCTGTCTACGCCTCCATGAGAGTATTGGACTCATCATCGCTCATAAAACGAGCGGCCAATGAGGAGAGAGATCCTGGATATTGTGGTTGCCAGGAGAGACAGCAACTGCAGCTGAAACCCAACAAACACAGATAAGCATTTATGGCATCATACTTTTACTTCACAAGAACATAAATGGAAAGGGAGAGATAAATCCACTGTATAATTAAGGTAATAACACTGATTTCAGCACATCAGATGGACTTTGAGTATCCCTTATGCAAGACATCAACACACGCACAAACAAACAGATGCATCTGCGTGTCCATGGTTGTAGCTATAAGAATTCTGGGCCGTGTTCCTTTACTTTAATGTCTTATTTCTGTTCTATATTTGATCTTATTTCGTATGGCTTATAATTTTTCTTAAATCTATTTTAGCTGAATAACATAAACTGATGAGCTCATTGGTAAATCAAATGGAAGGTTCAGCAATGTTTTATAATTTTGACATTCAGCATGTTGCACTTTAATCTGAGTCTGACAAATTTGTAGACAAGCTGCTGATGCGGTGTATTGTAATAAACTGTTTGTGTATTTGTCCATTAAAGCAAAAACTATTTAGGAACAGCAATCATTTGAGTAAACACTTTTTTTTTGGCAATAAATAATATATATATATATATATATATATATATATATACACTACTATTCACATTTTTTAGATCGGTTATATTTTTAAATGTTTTTAAAAGAAGTCTCTTCTGCTCACCAAGGCTGCATTTATATGATCCAAAATACATCAAAACTAGTAAAATTGTTAAATATTTTACTGTTTTCTATTTGAATATGTTTACAATTTGAATATATTTTAAAATGCAATTTATTTATGTGATCAAAGCTGAATTTTCAGCATTACTTTCAGAAATTTCAGAAATCATTCCAATATGCTGATTTGCTGCTCAAGAACCATTTATTATTATTATTATTATTATTATTATTATTATTATTATTATTATTATTATTAATATTAATATTATTATTATTATTATTATTATTATCAATATTGAAAACAGTTGTGTACAAATTTTCCAGGGTTGAATACAAAGTTCAAAAGAACAGCATCTATCTGAAATAGAAATCTTATGTAACATTATACATGCCTTCACTGTCACGTTTAATAAATTTAATGCACCCTTAATTAATAATTAATAATAAATACTCTAAAAAATATTTGGAAGAATAAATAATAAATAACACTGTCAGATTTTTGAAAGAAAGAAAGAAAGAAAGAAAGAAAGAAAGAAAGAAAGAAAGAAAGAAAGAAAGAAATACATTTGCTCTCTATTAACTTCTAAAAGATCCATCTAACTTTTTTTTTCTTCAAGAAAACTTTCATAGAAAGTCCTAAAGATAAGATAAGTCCCAAGATAAGTCCTAAAATGCATTCCCCTAACGAGCCAATAGAGTGCACTCTGAAAATCATCTGAGAAAACAACTTCCTATAAGCAAAACATTTAGAAACACTTTAATTAAACAAAATTTTAATGAGGACAATCAGCATATGCTACTTCAAAATAAAACAACTATCCCCTTACAAGACTACTCTACCATCTCTTATACGGTAGCCTACCATCTCTTACCACATAAGCAAACATTAATTAAGAGGAGTAAATTACAAACACGGTCCGACGAATGCGCTGGAACTGAAATTGCTCACACTTTGATCACGGAGAAGCAAACCATCACTGTAATCACAGACTCAAACAGAGCTGAAGTAATGCGGGAGAAAACGCACCGATGTTTACAAGACATCCATTTAGATTCACAACAGCCAACCAACATTTGCAGTGACCTAGGACAAGGTATATTAAGTTGACTCATCCTGTGTTGACTTAAATTATATCAGTGGATTGCACATCAGTTGACACCCATGGATGCAATTGAATATTAAGAGGGTGAAATGTATTTTACACATGGATGCCTCTTGGTAGGTGAGAACAGGTGGAAGATCTGCTCTCTGACAGGGTGTAATCACTGTCAGTCAAAAGCGCTCGGCAGGACTGGCCCAGCTGTTCATTTGTGCCTCCTCAAATAAAAGACAATCACAGTGATTGGCTGTCACCCTTAACTCTTCAACTGTCAGACTAATGGAGGTCTTCAACTCCAGGTAGGAACAACTGTTCAAACTGAAAATGAATTGAAATGTACCAGACAAATGATTTATTGCTCATCTCATTGGGGTAATAACTAATTTTGGAGTCGGATCCTGTTCGCCAAGACCGGAGCGGTGCTGCTGAAGAAACAACAAACCCCAGCAGGTGCGGACACATGTGATTGGTTCATATAGGATTCCCATTAGCTTGAGCCGAGCCCCTATTTGAGTAGCACTTCAGCAAAAAAAATGAATAATAATAATAAATAAATCTGGAGACTGGCATAATGAATGAATGAAATCTAGAGGAAACTATGAGGCATGGCTGCAGAGAGAGAAAGCAGACAACACAGAGCTCGAGCGCCCTTCACACTGAGACAGAACAGAAGGGGTGAGAGAGACCGATGTGAAACAAGCAGACTGGGGTGAAGCTCGAGGCAGTGAGGATGGCACACAGGAAGGAAAGGGAAAGGTCAGACAGAAAAAGACATGTGAATAGAGAGACAAGAGAGGAGAAGATACACAACACAGAAAAAGGGTAAAGAATAGGGAAGTCAAAGGAGTCCAGAAGACAGAACACACTGGGTCTCATTTTCGAACTGTGTAAATGCAAAATTGTATGCATAAAACCAGTCATGATTCACAATTTTATTATTATTTTTTTATTATTTGGGAACATTTTTACTTAAACCAAATAATAAAAATTATTATTATTATTAATATTTCCATAAAATAAATAAATGGATTGTTATACAATATAATATTATATTACATTATTATTATAGTATATTACAAATAAATTAGTGGACTGAATAACTAAATTAAGTTATTGTTCTTTATAATTAAAACATAAAGTGTATACTTACATGTTCCGTTAAATTAAGGATAAAAACAACATTTAATAATTGTTTTAAATAAATTATTTATAATTACATAATTTATAATGAATTATTTCAAACTATTATTATTATTGTAACTAATAAAAACAACATGCATTATAGTTCAATCTATAAGATTTTGCATGCAAACCTTTTCTGCATACATACAATAAGCACAATACAATACAGTAATAAGAGCAATAATACAATAATAAGCACACCTACGCAATTATTGGTAAATGAGACCCACTGTGATAATAGGCAGAATGCACTTTAGAGTTGAAGTAGAGAAAAGAGAGAGAATATTGGCAGATGAGGAAATGCAGATTAGTACTAACCGGGGCACACAGCTATATTGCAGAGTTTGGTTTGCACCTCGGGCCCTCCACAGGCCTTGCTTCCATGCTGGGGGAGCACACAGATCCTGCTCCGGGTCCGAGAGCCTCGGCCACACGTGACTGAGCACAAGCTCCAGGAAGACCACTCCTCCCACAGCCCATGCACTGCAAACACCAACAAAACCACCAATGGGGATGAGGGAAGATGAAGGGAGGTGGGCCGAAGGGTCCTTCGGTCTCCAGAAGCGACCCACGGGGGCACACAGAGGCGAAGCCCCGCCCACCTGAAGCATAAAACCCGGGAACGCCACCAACATGAGCCTCAACCGTCAGAGAGGAAGCCTTCAGATCAAGGGTTAAGGGCAGAGAAGGAAATGAAAATGAAACAGCATGTACAACGTGAATGAGACGTCACTTATCTTGTAAGGAGCACCAAAGTGCAAAAGATCAAGGCATGGGTAGAGCACAAATAGATGAAATGCACCGTTTGATCATGAAACGTGTCCAATTGATTGTGTTCCTGCCGAGAGGATTTCAATGAAGTTGTGTCCTTCAAGGATTCTTTGACTATCCCAAAAAAAAGCGAAATGCATTTTGTTTTACGTTGAGAGACATTGAATAAGTATTGCGTAAATGTATTCTTAAACTCTTTTTAATAGACGTCACATGGAGATATGCATTCAGATTACGGCTCTGTTCCAAAACCCAGTGAGCTGCTTACACAGGCAGAACCTTCTAAGGCAACATTCTGAAACTGAACCTCATAAGTGAAGTTTTGAAACACTCTACATAGGCAGGAACTATGTGTGCCTACAAAATACAAAATTGGTACACAATTGTTTGAGTCAATACATCTTTTAAAACGTGTTTTTGTCTTACCCTGATTCACTATGGTAAGTCTATGATAAGTGTTTATATTTTAGACCTGTCGGGGTGGTTTTAGCGGGAAATTGTGTACATACGGTACGTCACTCCGGCTACTTTGATCTCGAAATGCCGGATAGAGGAGAGTCTGCTGGCAAAAAGAGAACGCGACAGAACTTGTAATAAAACAAGAACCAACATTGGCTCGGCTTTTCAGAGATGGCGAGAACTGATGGATTTGAAATGTTGTAACAGCGACGCAGAGATGGTGTTTTTATTACTCAACAGGTGAGAAATGTATTTAATTGAACATATAAATTGCCATGTAACTCTCTAACAGAGTTCATTGTAAAGCATCATCTATTGTGAAGGGTCATTATAGCGCTGAGCTGGAATGTATTTTCGAGGAAGTTTCGTGTTTATTAATGGGTAAAACATCTTCAACTAGTCAGCTTGAGATCCTTTCCATCTAAACTGGTTATATCTCTTAAGCCTAGTAATAAATGTTTTATGATCAGTAGCATAACCATATTCCGAAGCACAACCAAAACAATGTTCTTCCGTAAAATGCATGCAGTTTCGCTTTTTAACCACTAGGGGTCAGACATTACTTAGTGTACCTTTAATTAATTTTAAAGGAGAAGTTCACTTTCAAAAAAACTTTTGCTGATAATTTACTCACCCCCATGTCATCCAAGATGTCCATGTCTTTCTTTCTTCAGTCGCAAAGAAATTAAGGTTTTTGATGAAAACATTCCAGGATTTCCCCCCATGTAATGGATTCTATTGGGACCCAAACGGTAGAAGGTCCAAATGACAGTTTAAGTGCAGCTTCAAAGGGCTTTAAACGATACCAGACGATGAATAAGGGTCTTATCTAGCGAAACGATCGGTCATTTAAAAAATAAATAAAAAAGTTTAAGTTTTATAAGCACAAATGTTCGCCTTGCTCTGTTCTGTGATGCGCGTTCGTGACGTCACGTAATACGCAATTACGTTGAAAAGGTCACGCTTGAAAAATTTCTGTCCTGAAGAAAATGTTCTTTTTGGCTTTTTAATATTAAAACACCCAGGATACGCACACGAATGGGCATTTTAAACGATAAACTGACACAAATACATTTGAAAATGTGTATATGGTCCTCCTTCCGCACATTTGTAAACACGTCAAGCGTGACCTTTTCAACGTAATTGCGTATTACGTGACGTCTTCAACGCGCATCACAGAACAGAGCAAGGCGAGCGTTTGTGCTTATAAAACTTAAACTTTTTTATTTATTTTGGAAATGACCGATCGTTTCGCTAGATAAGACCCTTATTCACCGTCTGGTATCGTTTAAAGCCCTTTGAAGCTGCACTGAAACTGTCATTTGGACCTTCTACCGTTTGGGTCCCAATAGAATCCATTACATGGGGGGAAATCCTGGAATGTTTTCATCAAAAACCTTAATTTCTTTGCGACTGAAGAAAGAAAGACATGGACATCTTGGATGACATGGGGGTGAGTAAATTATCAGCAAAAGTTTTTTTGAAAGTGAACTTCTCCTTTAAGTACTTAGTCACTTTTTACTTCACAATCGATTTCAATACAGTCTACATGAGAGCAATAAAACAGGATGTTTTATGAATCATAAATATACATAGTGCACACAAATATACAGAGTGCACATAAGAAATAATTTAAATCTCAAAAATGATCAACAGATTTCCACATTTAATTAATTTTAATCATACTTATTATATAGTCAATACTCATATACTCAAATTATGTCGCTTCACAATTGATTTTAATACAGGCAAATGACATGCTACTTTAATAGGCACAACATAGCACATTTGGGGTCAATGGTTTACAATCATTTAAAACAGCTTTTATCAACAATTAATTTTAGTTATATATTTAATCATTTACTAAACTTCACAATTCTCTGTTATCACACTGAGAGTTCCTGTGAAATGGTCAGTTTAAAATGATTTAAATATGAAAAATTTGCTAGTCACAATGCGTTCTGGGCACATATGCGATGCTGCCTTAGAAACTGGCTCAAACTAGGTATCGCAGAATTATGTACTGTATGAAACAGTCTTTGCATTGGGAATAATCCTCAATGATGCAAACAAAGGCAGCTTACTAGGTTTCTAGTTAATAGGTTTTGGAACAGAATGTATGACTGTGGGCTTGATGAGATGTTATGAGTGAGGGTGTGAATGAACTTTGACAAACCCCTGCAGTGCGACAACATTTCAAACAACCACAAAACAGCCGAGATGAATCCAACAGAATTCTTTCTGATACAGATCTTTGAAAGCGGAAGAGCGGACATCTTTACTAAACCAACAAGGTAGTCAACATTTGATTCTCTGTGTTGCCAAAGAAAGAGGGAGGACATGCATCTTGAGGTGTGGAGTAGCAGTGAAATCAGAAGATAAGACGTTAATATAAGACCCTATGAAAAACAGAAGAGGAGCAGGATGGAAGAGTGGGAGCGGTTGAAAAGAGTGACTCGGGTGAGGAAAGAAAGAAAAAACAATCCTGACAGGGGATAGAAGGCAAGAGAATTGGCCAGGATTTGAGGAAAGGGGGGAAGAAAGAGTAAGTAAAAGAGACAGAAAAGGAGGTTTTGGAGGGGGCTTTTGGAAAGAGCGAGGGAGAGATTGTAAGGCCTCCTCAGTGTAGAGCAGGGATGTACTGTGAATTATGCATGCTGATAAATAATTGATAACGCTCTGTAGTGCAAAACTCAAAGGAGCCATGGCTCAGCTGCACATACAGCATGAAGAAGAAAAAACTTGTATGAAGCGAATGTGTGTGTGTGTGTGTGTGTGTGTGTGTGTGTGTGTGTGTGTGTGTGTGTGGCCTGGTAAACCCTACATCATGTCCTTGTGAGGGTATTTTTCGTCCCCATGAGGAAATATGGTCGCCATGAGGCTTATATATGTGCTAAAGTGCAAAATTATTAAAAAGCTAAGTGATGTTTTTTGAAAATGTAAAAATGCAGAAAGCTTTCTTTGATGGGTAGGTTTAGGTGTAGGGTTAGGGTTAGTGTAAGGGATAAAATATACAGTTTGTACAGAGAGAGAGAGAGAGAGAGAGAGAGAGAGAGAGAGAGAGAGAGAGAGAGAGAGAGAGAGAGAGAGAGAGAGAGAGAGAGAGAGAGAGAGAAAAGAGAACTTGGACAAAAGCCCTCTTCGGCATATCGAATAAGACAACGGGTAACAAAAAAGACATTTATGCATTTTTAAGTCTAGTTACCTTCAGCCATTTATAAAAATCACTTTCTACACTTAAAAAAAAAAAAAAAAAAAAAAAAAGGATATAATTTGGAACCATTTTCACTCAGAAATTGCTAATACATTTCACAAACAATTACGAAGAAATGGCAAGTGCCATTAAACTGAAATTGTTTTTTCTTGTAAAACCTATTCCAATAATCTTCCTAAAAATCATTTAACAGAGTACTGTTAGAGGCCTGGGTTCTGATAGGGTTGCAGAAACATATGTAAAAATGCAAATAACAATCATAGTAAGTGATCAGAGGGTGTTTGAAATAACTTTGTTCTGTGATCCGATGAAGCAGAACATATTTTATAGCACTACAGTATATACAGTAATAGGCTATTTCGATTAGCTATTTCGGCTATTTCGATTAGCATTGCATTATAAATACCTATTATAAATACCCATTATAAATATATTCATTTATTTATTTTCCCTCAGTAGATATATTCTAAAGGGCTCATATTTCCTATTAAAGGCATGCATTCAAATATTTTGAGGCATGAAGGCATGAATTTCAATTTTGCATATATCCTGACAAACAATAAGAAATTACAGTCACCATAAGACTGTTATGAGAAAAACTGAATATCAAGACTTTGATCTTTGTAATGATGTATAGTTTGTCAAGATTAAATAAAGACCTTTTACCCCTATGCTTCAAATAAAATAATAATAGAAAAATGTACTATAATATACTAGGTGTATAATATGTGATTTTAGAAGAAAAAAAAAACAATTGAGAACACTGATTTATGATAACTACAGCAGTTTCAGAGGTCTCATTTGCTACAAGTTACAATCGGTCACAAAAACTGTGTTGTATGACAGTGCTAACTTTAAACCTGGCACAACTGAATTAAGAGTCACTAATTATGATATATGAGAGCTATAGTGGAGGGGATTTTCAACAAGAGATGACATATTACGTTATATGGCTTCAGCAGACTTCAATACAGTGTTTTTATTGGAGCTTGACAGCCTTTAGAAAGAAAATAAGATTTGGATGAATAAATGCCCATGTGAGTAAACATTAAATAAGCTTTCAACTTTCCCATGGCTAGCAAGTCACCGCAAGTCTATTCTTGCCTTGACTTCCAAAACATTCTGGTAGTTTTGGCCTGTTGAGATGATGTAAAGGTTGAAACGCGAGGGTAGGATAACGCCACTGATTGTGTGTGGCATGGGGAGAGGCTGAATACTAGGCTGATGTGCCCGCAGTGCTCATTGCCTCTATAGACCACATTATGTACTGCAGTATCCATCAAATCACTGTCTGTGCAGACTCATGCAGAGACCCAGAGCCCGTCTATCCGCTCCCCACAGGGGATGCCAATTCCTCCTACGACGGAGGAAGAGAGGGAGAAATGTAAAAACAGGTACATACTGACCACCAGACCACATACTCAGGGGAAAAAAAACCCCAACAAAAAGCAGTAAGGTTTGACGTTTGAAGGTAGAGAAGGAGTCTCTATTATAAATCATAAATAAACAGGCACAGAAAGAGATGTTGTGAACCGGGCATGCGGGGCAGACAGCAATCCTCAAACCAATAGATCAATGTCCCTTCTGAGCATTTACAACACCAGCAAAACCCGGCTCTGCAGGCTGAAGGCATTGTTCAGTGTTGTTTACATGTCGTAAATATTATTTATATCAGTTAAGGCCAACAGCAACAGCGTCTGCAGATATAACTGATGCAGTTACCCTTTAAAAAGCTGCGATGAATGAGCTATCCTTGGATCCCTGTAGTCTGATGCGTCACTAGATTTAAAGGGCAAAAACAAATGCATAGCACCACCTGTTGGTTAACTGACGCAATTGCCCCTTTTGCCCTAAGATTAAATGAATAGAGTGGTTCTCACTTGATTGTTCTTCAGGATGCAGATTTGATATTGCATATCACATGTTGACTCAATACAGTGAGATTAAACAAAATTGTAGTGGTATTTTAGGTTTTTTTTTCTCACAAATTTCAGTGATTTCCTCCTCATGTCATCCAAACTGATCATGTTGGCTTCTGTTTAATGTGGCTGCTTCTACTAAGTGACAGAGGAATTGATGGCAAAATGGCACAGAATTTGATTGGACGGCCAAACTTTGGTGTTGAAAACAAAAGCATTTTCTCCACATTTTTAAAAAATGATTTTTATTTTGCTAGGCTAAATATACTCTATTTTATGGTCATTTGCATTTAGCACTAAATTCATGCAAAAAAAGAATTAAATGACCACTAGAGAAAGAGGATGCACTTTATTTTGATGGTCCACTTTAGACATTCTACTAATATAAGTAACTCTGCAACTACATGTCAACTAACTCTTGTTAGAGTACTAGTAGACTGTTATGGTTATGGTTATGGGTGGTGGGGTTCGGGTTTGTAGTTGACATAGTTGCAAAGTTACTTATTGTCAGTAGAATGTCTGTTGGGAAGCATCAAAATAAAGTGTAAGCAGATATTAAGCAGACAGTTTACTAACACACTAATGAGAGTTAGTTGACATGTAGTTGCAAAGTTACTTATAGTTAGTAGAATGTCTAAAGTGGACCATGATCATTGACCTAAAGTGTTACAGAGAAAGATGTTTACGGCATATGTTGTCAAGCATAATGCACAAAAGTTGCACCAGAATGAACAATAATGTAATTGTTGCATTGGAAATGAAAGCCTTAGCGTAAGTTCTGCCAGGAAGACTCAATTGTTACGTCACTTATTACCTTCTCATCTAACCAATCGTGTTCTAATACTTATAGTATAAAAGATCGGTACTTACACATGTCTGAGTTCGCAGATGCTGATGCCTACATTCCCCTCCATCCTCCCCACCTCCACCAGGATGGTTCCTTCCCCTCCATCCTCCCCACCTCCACCAGGATGGTTCCTTCTCCTCCATCCTCCTCACCACCACAAGGATGGTCCCTTCCCCTCCATCCTCCCCACCACCACCAGGATGGTTCCTTCCCCTCCATCCTCCCCACCTCCACCAGGATGGTTCCTTCCCCTCCATCCTCTCCACCTCCACTAGGATGGTCCCTTCCCCTCCATCCTCCTCACCACCACCAGGATGGTCCCTTCCCCTCCATCCTCCCCACCTCCACCAGGATGGTTCCTTCCCCTCCATCCTCTCCACCTCCACCAGGATGGTCCCTTCCCCTCCATCCTCCTCACCACCACCAGGATGGTCCCTTCCCCTCCATCCTCCCCACCTCCACCAGGATGGTTCCTTCCCCTCCATCCTCCCCACCTCCACCAGGATGGTCCCTTCCCCTCCATCCTCCTCACCACCACCAGGATGGTCCCTTCCCCTCCATCCTCCCCACCTCCACCAGGATGGTTCCTTCCCCTCCATCCTCCTCACCACCACCAGGATGGTCCCTTCCCCTCCATCCTCTCCACCTCCACCAGGATGGTTCCTTCCCCTCCATCCTCTCCACCACCACCAGGATGGTCCCTTCCCCTCCATCCTCCCCACCTCCACCAGGATGGTTCCTTCCCCTCCATCCTTCTCACCACCACCAGGATGGTTCCTTCCCCTCCATCCTCCCCACCTCCACCAGGATGGTTCCTTCCCCTCCATCCTCCCTACCTCCACCAGGATGGTCCCTTCCCATACCTCCCAGGGGGTCGGCTGCGCCCCTGCCTTCGTCTTCAGGCAGGAAATGCAGAATTCGTACCCTCGGGTTGCAAGTTACGGACGAGGCCTACGCCAAAGAACTTTATATCATAATACTTGCTTGCTAGGCTGTTAATAAATGCATACTCGTTACGTTATTTTGCCTCCCGAGTCATTCTGGTAGAACTGTTTGTTCTCATATGAGCAACCACATCATCTATAATCCTGCACAGAAAGCATTAATATGCTGCTTTATTTATTTCAGGATTCCATTAAAGTTCACGAAGGACTCCCAGCTTTAAAAACATTATGAGGCTCTAAAGACGCCACAAAAGGATTGAGAGCAAAAACAACAATCTAAAGCACCAGTAAAAAAACAAAAAAACATCATCCTCCAAAAGTTTACTTAAACATGGCTCTCCCATTTGAATCTAGGTCTCATGAGCCATTTAACCTGTCTGAGATAATTGCATCAGATTTCATTCATCAATAGACCCGTGAGCTTTGAAAAGCGTTTCTTCATTAAAGTGGAGCAGATTGAGTTTGGCCTAACACTGCTCTGCTCTACTGCCCAGACACAATGACACACAGAAGCGATAGACATATCCTCAAAAGCATTGAGAGGAATTTCTTAAGGCTATCATGAAAAGATTCATTTAGATTTTGGCTTACATTGGGACCAAGGTTTTAGTATTTCAGATAACTTGAGATCTTGCCATGGAAACCTTTTGACTGATATCTTAGCCTTTATTTGAACAGGGATTGAAAAAAAAATCATTCATGTTGGTTACAGGGGAGGCCAAGGCTAATTGTCACAAAGGCTATATCTAAGTAATTTTATTCATTTGATTAATATTTTATTAATTAAATTCTGTAGCAATGGCTTTTGTATGTATCAAACATTTAATTTGTTTAGTGTGTGTGTGTGTGTGTGCGCGTGTGTGTGTGTGTGTGTGTGTGTGTGCATGCGTGCCTGTGTGTGTGTGTGTGTGTCAGTCATCCAAACTAAAATTATAACATTTATAACAGACGGCTCTGTGTGAGTGGTATTTAATGCCATTAATAGTTTTTTGTTTCCTAATTGTTTAGCTGTTAAAGGGACCATTTACGCGACGTTTACAACAACAACAAAAAAACTTTTTATGTGCTTCGGTTGTTAATTTGAAACATGAAAACGTGATTTAAAGTCAAGATTTTGAAAACAATGCCATTATCGTCTCTGTGTAAACTACAAAAACACAAATTTGTGAAAAGAGTGACGTCATGCGCATGTGTATTACGTGTTCAATCTATAGGTATATATAATACTGTTTTTAGTCGTCTTCGTGGAACCATGTAAACAGGGACCGTTTTGACAACTTTGTCGTCTGTACGCGAAAAACGCAGTACATCGTTGTCATGTAAACACTCTAATTTTTGTTTCTTGGCAGCTTCCATTGTGACAACTTACCCCATGTATTGTAAAAAGATGTCACGCTATACAAAAGGTCAACTGTGTTCCAATGAAATGTTTCATTTTTCTTCCAAAAGTCTGACAACTAGCCCCAGTCTCCCTTATTTTCCTCTTATGAGATGGATTGTGAGACACATTAAATAGAAATACAATGTCATGATAAAACAAAATGCACATTTTACATGGTAAAACATTCCTTGCCTTTCCTGAGAAAGCAACAGAGAACAAATTTCAAGAATGTGCAATGTTAATTCCGATGGAAACAGCTATCGATGGCTTTTGTCCACAAATTAAACTGAGCTCTAGATTGGGATTAGCTAATGAGCAAACAGAGAGCAATTTCAGACTGCAGCCGGAATTGCTGTTATTTTAAAAGAACCCATTTTATTTGAAGGCTGTGCTTGATCAATTTTGAATAATAACTCTCCTCCAAACTAAATAAACCTAGCCATAATTGCTTTCGCAAATCAATTAAGTTTGTTTGAACGCGAGCCAAAAGGAGGACCAAGGGACTTTCATTGAGCGTTAAAGCTACGCTAGCTCAGGCTAATCTCAAAGACACTCGGTCCCTTTCCGCAAGTGCGCATCCCACTTCCCGCGGAGTGAAAGTAATCTATGAACACATGCGCGCACACACACACACACACACACGCGGCTCTGCTCCGATTAGCATTGTCTTTCTCTGCCAATTTTTGTATCCCTTTAGTAAATATAGTGCCTGCATGTTTATGTTGTCAGCATAAATAGCATAAAATGCTCAGAAAAAACTAAACAGCGAGCATCTTGTGTTCTTATTCCCGACCGCCTCGTTTCCTTTTTATTGACGGATTGTTTGCTATAATCAGCTTTTCTGTCTTAAGCATCAAAAATCTATGCAATCCGAACGTTTGCTTGTCTAAACGTAATGTCGGTCACTCATATCTGGGCTTCATCGATCGCTGCTCAGAATCAATCCTTGGCAAGCAGATATTTCCAGGAGAAATCCTTCACTTTGATTCTCTTCAGGCTTGCCTGCTCGGTTGAGATCATCTGCTGCTGTCCTTAAATCACGTCCTAAAGTGCTGATCCGCACACTTGTGCTGAACATGTCAACCATCTCAACAAAGCCCCGACGCTGAATATCAGAACTCACGCTGAATGCACAAGTGAGAGGTAAATTGAGTTACAATGTTTTACATAAATATAGAATTAACACATAAAAGGACTTACACAGCACAGCTGATGATCTGCAACAAAGGGCACCCTGTCTATGCCTTGTAAGCATGAAGATTTGCATCCACTACTCGGCGTTTAAACACAACGTTTAATCGTTCAAAAGGCCCCTGGTCATATTATTTAGGCTGACTGGGGTTAATACTATGACCATATATTTAATCATTGCATCCATCTCCAAAACAATACAACTACTGAGGGAAAACGGACAGGTTTGTGGACTGGGAAAGGTCTTAAGCCATACTTAAGCAATAAGATATGAAATGCTAATTATATACTGTATTCTACCGTTCAAAGGTCTGTGGCCACATGATTATTTAATGTTTTTGAAAGTCTCTTATGCTCACCAAGGCTGCATTTATTTGATCAAAAATGTATTAAAAAGCTATATTGTGAGATATTATTCAAATTTAAAATAACTGTTTTCAATTTTAATATATTAAAATGTATTTTATTCTTGTAATGACAAAGCTGAATTTTCAGGATCTTTACTCCAGTCTTCAGTGTCACAACCATAGACTGTAAAAAAAGATGGACGATGCCCCTTTGCTCTCTTCCATTGATGAGAACTGAAGCCGCCAGTGTCCCGATATGGCGCTGACATATTGGAACTTGAGTCTGCGCAGTAGCGATCTCGGGACCAGACCTGCGCAGAAGTGAGCAGGAAGTAAAGCCGCAAAATCAACGTTCCGCCCTCACTCTCGCAGAATGCACTCAGGGAGAGAGGATTCTGCACACTTTTTAAAAAATTGATTGCAGTACGACAAGAGGCTTGTTAAAATAAAGTAAATACAATCTCCTCAGTCCTCCGAAGATCCCGGAAAAAATGTCCGTTGGTGCTTCAGTGACTACTTCGCTCGAGAACCTGTCAATCATGACGTTACAACACCGCATCACGTAACTAACTAAAAACCAACTTATTTTTGAAACAGACACTTGAACTTACATCAGCGTGATAAAAACGACAGCAAATGAAAGAAACCACCTTTGGAAAAAAGATATTTGAAGTGTAATTTAATTGTTTAGTTGGTCTCACGTCCCGTTGAATAACACGGGGAGGCGGGGCTTATGACCTATACTAGGACCAGCCACCGGGGGGGCGATCGAGACGTTTTGGCTTCACTTTTCAGGGCTTGTGCGGCACGCTTGGTCACAACATGATCCTTCAGAAATCATTCTATTAAGACACATTTGCTATTATTATCAATGTTGAAACATTGCTGCTTAATATTTTGGTGGAAAAAAAAAAAATAGTCAAACAAAGACATTTGCTTTACTGTTTTCCACCCCCCTTTTTTTTCTACCACAAGGAGCATTTGGAGTTCCCAAAGGCACAGAGAAGGTACATGCTGATAGTGATCAAGGCCTGTAGGGCAAGATGCTTGTACTTTGGGGGTCTAAAAGTATTGACATGTCACAACTTTAGTACAATGAGGGAAGTTGTAATTATCTGATTGGTCAGTTTGAATGTCTCACAGTTGGGTTAAAGTCACATGGTCAGGAAAGGATAAAACAAGATTGAAACTGTTGCTCTGGCTCTTTTATGCTCTGGCTCTCTTATTCTCTGGGTCCATTTCTTGGGACTCTCTCTCTTTACCTCCTCTTTCCTCTTACTCTCTCTCTCTCTCTCTCTCTCTCTCTGGTAACATATATGCCAGCCCGTTCTCATCCTAGGGCGTCATATATTGACGCTTTTGACATTTCGTCGACATCGAACGCACATGGCACCCTTTAGCGTCAATATGAGACGCAGATAGAAATGGGCCAGAAGGCGCCTCCTAGTGGTCTAACCCTAACCCTACACTAGACCTAAACCTACCCATAACCGAACAAAGCTCTGTGCGTGTCATATTGACGCTAAAGGGTGCCATGTGCGTTCAATGTCGACGAAATATCAAAAGCGTCAGTATATGACGCCCAAGGATGAGAATGCGTTGTATATGCTGAGTAAGATTAATGGTATAAGTTATCATCATCTCATACATCTATTCTGTAACTATTTTAAGTGTAACCATAACCATATTTTGTCATGAACCTTTTCAATTACAAATAATGTTCTAAATGGTTTTGATTTGGTATTGACTTTGAAGTGCTACCTATTGAAATACAATATTGTCACTCTCTATAGCAACGCTCTCCCACATATTAAGCTATTGTAGCTTATTTCCGCCGTTGGTACAGTATAAGTGGCAGTGGGTGGAATAGACAAGAAATGTACAGTTTTCTACCACCTTGCGAATAACATTTCTTTAGACATTCGGCAGTCTTGCAGCTTGAACCACTGCAGGAAATCCACCCTTACACAGTGCAAAATAATGTGTGCAAATTGTACTGTCAACATTAACGATTACAGCTTATGAACAATTGCAAAGGTCATTTAATTGACACATCCTGAACTCTAGAGAAAATCCCACTCATAAAGCCAACATATTTATGTCTTTTACTCATAAATACAGTGTCTTCTTTAGTTCCTAAATGAATCCATGTTATTGAACAAATCGACTGAATGAATGATTCAATGACTCACTCACAAGGACAGTCACCTGTCGTCACCTACTGGCGAATCGATGTAACCTGCAGAAAGAGTCACTGAAACCCCCCCACCACTAACACACAGACAGACAGTCTGTCTGGAACAAACACATACAAGCTACGTGATACAAACAGTGAAGAGTCCATGTTGTATAATGCAGATTTTAGCACCCCATGAATGCTGAACTGACCAATCAGCATCCAGGACTGTAAATGTCCATTTAATAGTGTTTTTTTGTTTGTTTTTTTTACATGCTGATATTCATTCAGGTGCAGACGTGCAAACAGAAATGCCAGAGAGACCTGCACTGATCTTGCCTGCATCTCACCAAACTCAAGTGCACTCAAGGACATGGACAAAAAATACTAAAAGACTTGATATCAATGCAGTACAACAGTGCCCATTGTACTCAATACCACAATAGATACTAAACAGAAATGCAGTGTGTGTGTTTGTGGGAGGGTGGGTGATGCACATGTATTTTAAGCATGCAGTGTAGCATGCAGTAGTATGTGTGTGCAGTGCAAAAGGAATAATATTAACCAAAATGTCTAAAAATATCAGATTCCTCGCATGCGTCAGCCAGTATTTACTAACAAAGCAAACATTCAACTAAGGTTTAATTATGTTTGACCTTGTCATGCAGTGTGAGGAAGTGTAAATGTGTAGAGGGACGTCCAGAAGCATGGAGGTACTCTACCTGCTTGATGCTGCGGCTCACCTGGGCAGGTGGCAGTGTTGTTGCAGAGTCGGTTTTCCCTCAGCGGGCCACTGCAGAGGGTCCCGTACGGAGAGGATACACACGAACGAGAACGAACCTGCCAACCTTGCCCACATGTCAGTGAACACACGCTCCACTGAGACCACTCCTCCGCTGCTGGGTCACCTACAAAACACGAGATGGAGAGAAAAGCAAAATCTTGAAAATCCTGACACAGACAGAAAGCAAAGACTTTAAGAAAGTTAAAAAAAAACAAGGTCAACGTTAGTCCAGAAGGGTTATGCTTCATTGCCACCTTCAATAAACTAGAAAAGCATTTCCAAATATTCACAAAAACCTCATGAACATCCTTTTGGTCTTCTAAAAGGTGTTGCAAGGTCGGTGGCAGCCGTATCTGAATGTGACGGGTGGGAATATGTCAGTCATTTTTTTTTTTTTTTAAAGCTGTGTCCTTGGATAGAGGCAACATCACAAAATGAATGGACAAATCAAATTAATTGCACGTCTTGTAATCGCATTACATCTTCGTTTGCATGTGATGAGTCAGAGCTTAGCCTTATTTGCGGAGCGGATGGGTGGAGAATAGAGGGTAGGGGGCTGATGGGGACAGGAATGCCGTCGGGAGTTTACGCACATACGTTTTCTGTCACAGAGATGGATGCTGAAAAGGGGAAAATGTGGGATGCCACTTACTTCAAGATGAGAACATTCACATACTTTATAAAATTATTTTGATTTAAAAACAAAAAAACATATATTATTATATATAATATAATATTTTATATTACTTTAAAATTTATAACACATTTTACAATATATTATTTATATTTATTTAAAATATGTCATATTCTTTTCTATTATATTTATACTTTTATACACATATACTACCACTCAAACATTTGGGTTCAGCAAGATTTTTTGCTTTTAATTTAAAGAACTCTCTTATGCTCAAAATACAGTAAAAACAGTAATATTATGAAATATTTTTTTCAACTTGAAATAGCTGATTTCTGTTTTAATATGTTTTTAAATGTAATTTATTCCTTTGATGACAGCATCATTACTCCAGTCTTCAGTGTCACATGATCATACAGAAATCATTCTAATAGGCTGATTTGGTTCTCAAGAAACGTTTCTTATTATTATCAATGCTGAAAACAGTTGTGGTGCTTAATATGTTGGTGGAATCTGTGATACTTTGTTTTCAGGATTCTTGGTTGAATAGAAAGTTCCCTTTTCTCTTGAATAACACCAAAGCGCTGTCCACTGATATGCAATTCAGCTAAACAATGACTTGCGGAACAATAATGTGATTATTTCCAATAATAAGAGTAAGGACTTCATCACAGTAAGATGTTTACATGACACAAGCAAACCTCTTTACTCCTGTTTACATGCAATTTCATTATTTTGATTTCTCGAATTGTGGTTATTTTTACCGGCATTATTCACATACCCCAATGCACAGCACAAACGATGAATTCACATTCAGTAGGTGTTACTGGCCACTATACATACGACAAATGCAAAACACATTTCTATGGATGTATTGGATTTTTTTCAACACCTGTTTTCGATCATCAGTATACTGCATTATATTCATGTCGCACAATGTTGTCAACATAAGTTTAATCAGCAACCCAAAAATGCGATGCCTTCTTTACCGCTATGTTTAAGAATCTGCGCATACGTCAGAAGAACATGAACACTTTGGTCAGAGTGGAACATTGAAGTGTTTACATGCATGTTTATTGCGTTTAAAATTAGCATACGCCACGTTTTACTATGATTATGGCCCTGACCTTAACTGTATTTGATCAAACTATTGTGTTTACATGAGGTAAAGTTGTATTATGAGGGAGCATGCAAATGTAGTTATTGACAGTAGATGGGATTCACCTGTCTGGGCCTGGAACACACCCGGCTGGTCAGCTGATCGCGGCCTTTGCGTCTTCACCTTCTGCTCATCATCGTCAGGTTCTGGATACACACACAAATACATTCATAAATAAAAATAATTTCAACCATGACAACTCTCTGAATAGTTTTAGCATGTCATTGAATATGGCGATATATTTGGTCTTGGCAGACTAGATAGTTGTGCATGAATTTTGAACAATCCCGTTCTTGTCTTAGGATTTTGATGAACTTTTTTGATCCACTGTGTGTATATATATATACATAAATATGAACCACATGCGGTCACAACTGTGCATATATCAGCTATTTTATAAGCTTCAAATGTGACTCATCCAATCAGGTTTTAGAGTGGAAAGCATCCATAAAATCCAGTCAGAAAATGCTGCTACACGATGCACTCTTTATTAGTATGGAACTGATGCATACGGTTGTACAATCACAAATGCTAAAGCTCACACATACTATTAGAGCTGTTTTACATTTGCACAATAATATTAGACATATCTGCAGGAGCTTCCTCTTGCCCTTGAATTAAATGTAAATCTCTCCATTGTGTGAGGAACATTTTAAGTTTGCTGCTGCAAACCTCCTCTTGTAGCAGCTCCTGAAAAAACCTACATAAGCCAACAGAGACCTGCCACCAAAGTGCTTTCTATATCTGGCCTGGTCCTCGGGCACATGAAAATCCCTCATAATGTGAACACACACTCATGACAGCATATATTTCTACTCCTCGCTCAGATGAACCTACCTGCCCCCCAAAAAGTGAAGTTTAGTGGAAAGTGGATAATTCCCTGTCTACTTTGCTGAATGTAAGTCTTTAAATGAGCACATTCAGTATGTAGTGCCAAAAGTCCTTAAACAAACCAAATTAATCCCAGGGATTAATTTTCTTTGACACCTGAATCTAAAATAGGAGTGCTTTTTTTTATAATATATTTATTAATGGGTGTTTTTGCTTAGTTTTTTGGAAAGAACAAACCTCACCTTTGCACCCTTGTTCAATCTAAGGCTGATTAACCAACATTAAATATAAATGAGGGAGGGCATATCAAAGTAATTAGCATAATACATATCCAAATCATTTACCTATAAGGGCTTCCACACAACCTCTACTGAACAATCACTGCCTAAAAATAGTTATGTATGCAGTTATGTATGAGCTATGCATGGAGCAATGTTTTATGTTTGCTCTTTTAACACTGAATCTGTTTGTCTCTAATGCATAGAATGTTCAGCGCACGGCACTCTCTTCTGATTGGTCGGCTTGACCTTTTGCTCTGAGTGCGTGAAAAGATGAACTGAGTGGGTTGCTAATAAATTCCACAGGCATAGACAGGAAAGAAGGAATTTCCATAAGATGGGGCAGGAAGAACCAAAGGAAGAAAACACTACAAAACAAGTGGATCTTTAGGCTCTTTCTAAATTACCACGAGCGTTTAAGGATACTTAGAAGAATTCGCAATCAGGAAACACATCCTCAACATGAATTTAAGAATAAATCTTCCTTTTGGGAGGCATGATTTATACTTTAGAGAGATCCTACATCCAATGCTAAATTCATCTTAGTCAAGATGCAGAGAAAGAAGCTCCCCATAGACTGCATTTCCATTATTCCTAGATACTATTGTTAAGATATAAATGCATTTGAATAAGGACACAAAACAGTTGACCTGCATTTAAAACCAAATGCTTCAAAAATAGATTAAATATACAGAGAAAAGTTTAAACTTTGTGTGCTTTTAATATAATGATGAGTAATGCTCCATATTTTCAAAAGACAGAATTGAACAGAATGCAAGTCTCGACACAAACTTTAACTTGACACAGCTTCTTGAAAATGCAACACTCATAGTGAGATGGTCAAATAACATTGTGAAACACTAAGCAGCATCGAAAGACACCAATTTACATGTGTATGGCTGTAGCAATGGTGCTTTAAATGAGAATATATATATATATGTGTGTGTGTGTGTGTGTGTATATATGTATGAGATATGTATCTCGCTGAAGTATAAATCATTGCCTCCCAAAAGGAAGATTTTTCTTAAAGGGGAACTATGCAGTTTTTTTTAGCTTAATTTACCTTAACTGAACAGCTTCGGAGTATTGGAATGGTCATATGACTTTTTTCGGGTTGAATGGTGGTCCTCTCGCACCTCCCTAGCGCCTGTGAGCGGAAAAACCACCCTTGCAACTTTGGGCCAGCGGAACGCCGGCCTCAGCGTCAGGAAGTATCGCGTGATATCAGGTCTTGCGATGTAACGAATTGCTTCACGGCACTGCACACATACACTATCTAAACATTTATATGCTAGCCTTCTGTGTATCATGCATACCTCAGTGGACATGGCTCCGTGCGTTCGCCGGCTTCTTTGAAAACAAATGCACATGACCAGAGGGAGAAGATGGGAGGGGGGTGAGTCGCCAACGAGTTTTGACGACAGTGTTGTCAAATATCTATTCCGAAGCTGTAGGGGGAGCTCTATAGAGAAACCCCCGAGCAAAAAGAAAACAGCAAAGAAATTGCCAAAACTGCATAGCGCCGCTTTAAATTCATGTTGAGGATGTGTTTCCTGATTGCAAATTCTTCTAAGCATCCTTAAACGCTCGTGGTAATTTAGAAAGAGCCTAAGAGAATCCACTTGTTTTCTAGTGTTTTTTTCCTTTGGTTCTTCCTGCCACATCTTATGGAAATTTCTTATTTCCTGCCTATGCCTGCATATATTGTATACAGTTTACATTTGTGTGGAAGAAGCTAAAGACAGAAGCTAAAGGGTATAAGACTGTATGAAAAAAAGAAAACAAAGAGAGAAGAAACTGTGGGAAAGAAAAACATACAGTACAGTATAATAAAGGGAGACAAGCATTTGTTAGCAAAGAGGGCTGCATCACATACGTTGGAGCGCATGGGATGGATGGATACTCTAGAGACTTCCCCCCCCCCGTTGGCTCTGTCAAACAGACCTGATTACCAGCGCTTCCCGCAGGGCCAGTGTTAATACGCTTATGATAGCTCAGACGTGCACGCAGACGATCACACTAATTTACTCTGTCACGGAAAAGACAATAGTGGTGTCAGGAAAGGCGGGGGATTGTTTCTGCTCGCTTTTTGTATCTCACTCCTACGCCTCCCTTCGTTCTGCCTCTCCTCTGCGTCTGTTTTTGTACCTTGGGTCTTCGCCACTGTCTCCATTCGGCTGGGGGTGAAGACAGCGGTTCAGTAAGACAGAGATAAAATAAACACGTTCTTTAACGTATCAGACACACATTCTGGGTTGAAGGATACCTTTTGACCTCTTATGTCTTTGATTAATGCACATTTCTTTACAGTCAATGTTGATCAGTTGGATTAATTCTTAAAAATAAAAATCTTACTGACCTCAAACTTTTGAACGGCTGTGTAAAAATAAAAGCCAATAAATGGGAAATCATAAAGATAAAAAATAAATATATTAAAAATAAATAAAATTATGAACTAAACAATAATTTAAGGTGAATTTAGGCATCACACTCACCATTATAATATGCTACTACATGATTTTTGGTTGAATTAACCCTTTAATCTTTTTGAAAAATGCCTTTTCTATATGTTTGCATTATATATACAAATGCTAAATATGATGTTTCCTCGAGGGACTGCCACGACAGAGTGAATAAAAGATCAGTTCTGGTGAATGATAGTGGAGGGCACTTCAGCAAACCGGTGAGTACTGGAGTTAGCATTAAGCTAACACGCCGCTTAGCCATTGTTTGTTTACGCTCTCGTTTCCAGAAGTCAGATGCTAGTTCTGGCTTCTTGATGACATCACGCACATCGTTAAAGACATCAAGCAGTAATTGGTCGGGAAGCAACGTGTAGTCTGACATGTTTCTTGTCCACGACACAACAAGAATTTAGGTAATAAATCAGTTCACATAATCTGACACGTCTTTATCATAACAGACAAAAATTACAGTATTCGCCTCAGCTTCTTCTCCGACTCCATCTGTATTCTATTCCCAATCTGAAACTCAGTCACATGGTAAAGCAGGATTCTCTAGAGATCTCGCTGGAGCAGTGGTGTGTGTAACCAGTCTAAAAGTCCAGCGCGCTAAACAGATGTTGATTATCCTGGGACGTCGTCTGTACATTTCCCCTTGAGAGACAACTGTACTTATTTCCACCATCCGGTGTGTGTGTAAGTGTGTGTGCGCATGTATTTGATGCTAGCCCTTTAAGCACTAAATGAGAGGTTGAATTATCTTTCCACCACTCTCACAGCTTGTTCTTGGAAGCCGGAAATGAATTTAAGCGTTTAGCTCAAATTGAAGCCATTTAATTAAACGGCCTTGTGGTGTGTCTGTATTACTCACTTGGGTTCAAGTAAAGCTTAGTGTGCTGAACATCCGCACGCATTCATCCGAAACAATCAATACTGAGCTTGGGTGTTTAAAGACGCTAACTGCATCCATCAGTAAAGCCAAACCTGGTTTACATTAGGCATGGGTCTAGTCGAGAGAGGTCAGCAAGTTTTTACTAATATATTAAAATTATTGTCAACACCGATGAGTCAACACTTATTTTAACAATGCAGCCGATAACATCCATGGCTGATAGTGAATTTCTACTACTTTGTCTAAATAAATTAAAAATAAACTACGGAAACTAAAATTCATTATTTTAAATGCTATAAGTGAATTTAGTCATCACAACATTATAATGTACAGTACGAAAATGGATATTCATTTTAAGGTTTGCTAAAAATGTAAGTGTTATTAATTACATTTTTATTAATTACTGTACTTTAATTACCGAATCATATTTGAGGCCTGATCAACTTGACCAAAACTTTGCTGAAAAGTCTACTACGCATCTTCTGTCGTCTGATTGATAATTTATCCTTTTTTTTAGCAAGTAAAATGGCTTTTAGTTGATTTGTAAAAAATCATATTGCATTGCATTATATGTTCTGCCCACCACAATAAAAATACACACACACACACACACACACACACACACAAAAACCCACAATAGACATTTCATCATAAAACTAATTAAATACCATCTTACTAAGACATATTATTGGCAGATATAGAGTGACAACTTATATTTAAATGTATTTCTGATATACTGTTATAATTGAAATGACAATTATATTACAAACTGTCAGAACATATCATACTTTTTGGCCATATACATTTAATATTATTTGATCATATAAATTGAGGTGTTTCTTCTTTTTTTTTACCTCAACTCAACATTCTTCTATATCATACTACATGACTCTGATGTACCAAATATGATACTCAAAAGAAAAACATACACAAACATATTGTCTAGGTTACTATCATTATATTCAAATATGTCAGGCTTGACATAGTTAAGAGGCGTCTGAAGTTAAAATAATTTGTATTATGATGTTTATTGTATTAGCACAAGACCACATTGTTCCATCCAGCTGTTTTTGAACAAACATCATATGTAAACACATCCTAAGAAATGTGTCTGTTCTGTCAAGTGAACCTGATATTGAAAACGCATGCTACACTGCACATCCTTATTTTAGTGCACAAAAGAATCTGTTTGTGTATTTTGGTAATGCTTTGTAAAAAAGTACATCTGGAAGTAAACTAAAACACTTAGCTTTGAAACAAAACCACAGAGGCACCATACCAGCCGGTTCGACATAAAACAGATGTAGCAGAAGAAAAATCGGCAGCAGCATCAGCAAGCGAATCTATCAGCACGGCATGACAGCGATGCATCTCCAGCAGAAGCCTGACACCCCACAGCAACATCAACAACTTTAAAACCCCAACAATTCACTTCACATCCTTCCTCTCCAGCTCTCCACGGAGTTCTGCGAGTGGTAAATACGACCTGTCCATCAGCCTCCGGTAGGGGTGGACAGTTATTATAACAAGCATCTATCTATTCACAACTGTCATGAAGGTACAAATAAAGAGAAAGTAATACAAAAGCCTTAGTTCAGCAGACTGTGCTGGGCCTCCCCCATAAAACAATTATGATAGGAACTCAGAGTGCTGCAATGGGATTTAGAGCTAGACAGGCTATAGAAACGGGCATAGAGAATCAATAGAAATGGAAAATGGAAAAAAGTACAACTTTGGATTATTGACATTTCTCAGGTTCTCTAAGGCTTAAAAAAGTATCTAAAATGAATAATTCAACCGACTTGATGTTTTTCACTGAAATTCGTGACATTCGCCCTATACCTCACCTCATGCATGAGAGTCCATGAGCGATGTTAGATCAGAGATCAAATCTTTCTTTTGAGTAAGATCTTTTCAATGAATCGGTTAATCCAGTTCACATGTACTAAATGATTCTTTCACAAATCTAACTGATTAGGTTCTTTGAGTTCAAGCCCAAAGACTCAAATTATTCAGTCACAGTACTTAATAACTTATTGGAAGGGAAGATTATCATGAATAACAACAAGAATTTCTTACAGTTTCTCAAGCAAAGCTAATCAGAAGACGTTGGACAGCGGATACGAGTCATTTGATCCACTTTCATGATACTTTTATGGTGCTTTTGGTCCTTTTTGAAGCTTAGAAGCTTCAATGCTCATTCATGATAATTGCATGACAAAGCAATCAGAACAGTCTTTAGAGATGAACTATTGTGCCTTTTCAACATTCTTTAGTGCATACTGTTGCTGTTTAAGCATGAAAAAGTTCTGCAAAGTTACAAAGCACAAAGTTACTCCAAAGTGAGTTATTCTCTATATCAGTGTCACTGTTTCTGAACTCCCTGAAAACGCCTCCATTGTAGTCTTGAGTTTTCTTCCTGGAATGTCCACGTAACAATATTCCTCATTTAAATAATTCCCGCCCAAGGCATATGCAAAATAAAGGGGTGTGACATTTCCAATACACTCGAAGCGGTTAACCAATCACAACACATTTGTCCAGCCAACCAATCAGAGCACATTGCGATTTGAAGAAGGAGGGGCTTCATAGAGACAGGAACTAAACAGAGCTTTACTGACAGACTGGGAGGCGAGATGCTGCAACAATGTAAAAGATGTGAAAAATAAGGTGTTTTTTTTAACATTCAAGCATGAAACCCTATTCTAGTAGACCCCCAAAACAAAATCAAGACTGACAAGTCCATAAAATACTGATTTTTTTTTTTCTTTTTTTTCTCAAATTCTTGTTGACATGAAGAAATCTGTTTCTAAGCGCTTACACGTATGCTTTTGATATGTGTGTTCTTGTGGATTAATTTTAATGTGGGTTTGTTACAAACTATTATTTGGCTCTACTTAGTCACTGAATCTGTGATTTGTATCTGTGCCAAAGTGTGTGTGTGTGTGTTCACATATCCTTGCTGTGGCGATTCCATCTGACTCAGTGAGCCACACAAATGAAGTGATTTACGCCGCCTTCCTGCCCACATCTCTCTCTTCTGACTACCAATGTTTTATGCACAAACGTCCCCAATCCCTGAGTGTGTGCATGAGTGCATGTGCGCACACGGCTATTTATGACTATACACTTCAACACGTGTGACCCACTCGGCACAGTTATAGTTGTGTCTTTATGTATGCATGTATCTCCTTGTCAACATAAAATTATGCGGTCAGGGCCAAGTCTACAATGTGAATTTGTTATTGCAAATATATGTCTAAGCTTGTGTGTGTGTGTGTGTGTGTGTGTGTGTGTGCATATACGCGTCAAGGAGGACTATAATTGTCATGCTGTGTAATTCATACACTTGCAGGAAGCAAGATCCAAAGAAAGTTTATTTTAATACACCAACTAAAATACAGGAATTCGTAGGAGAAAGCATTAAACAACAACTAAACACGACTAATACTGGAACGAAGACTATCTCAAACTGAGGGCTTATACAGCAAACAGAGGGTGAAACTAACTAGATAAGTAATTAACAGACAAGAAGATTCACAAAGAAACTCAAAAATGAACAGAACAGTGAAACAGATCAAACATCAAATCTCAAAACGTAACAATAGGCAACAGACAGGGGAACAAATATTTGCAATGAACTGATATTAAAATCCTGGTATATAGAGTTATGGCCAATGACCGATAAATGCCCAGTATTAAAATCTATGAAATTTTATTTTAATAAATGACAAATAAAACTAGAACATATAGACTTAAACTTTAAATAAAACTTAAAAACCTACAAACACAATTAAATCAATAGTTTTAAATGCTACAAGTAAATTTAGACACTATACAGGCATGTTCACACCAAGGACGATAATTATAAAGTTTTAATAAACATTCTAATTTTATGAGAATAGGGAAGTTCACACCACAGGTATAATGATAACCACACAGATAAATTATATCATTGGAATGACACAGAATGATTTTTTTTCCAGCTGATGAACAATAAAAAAATGTTGTTAGCATCAGAATCCACCCAACTTTAAACATTTTGAGCTTGTTAATAAAGTGAATATAGAGATATGTATAGTTATCTTGTTGTGAATGTAACTTAGAACGTTATAATATGCAGTACGAAACCTGGATATTCATTTTGAGATTTAATAAATATATAAAATTATTGGTATTTGTACAGGTTAAGATTAGAGCTAATCTAAATGTAAAAGCCATACTGACCAATATCCATATTGGAAAAAAAAAAATCTATTATACACAATTATACACTGTAAAACATTATATGATCAATAAGTTATGACAACATATGTTTTTATATTGATTTAACTCATCAAAATAAGCTAAGCATCTTTTTTTATGTTACATAAGTTTTATAAATGTATGAGTTACTCTCAGTTTCCAGCGAAGTATCCAGCATGTTGCAGCTAAAGGCTGCAAAATTGTAAATAGAGAGAACACCGCAACGGAAAAACCAAAAAAAAAAAAAAAAAAATCCATATTTGTAGTCTACATTCCAAACTGCATGACAACGCACACAGTGATTTACAGGGGAAAACTGACAGACACTGCCATTCCATCAGTTCTGTGCTCAACCCCCCCGAAAGCATAATAACCCTCTGTCAATCCGACTGTCTGTTGACGGGGATACAAAAATGCGGACGTACAATCTAGTTTTCATGAAAGGAGCTGTTAAACGCATCATCTGATGGACTTTTACTGACAAATGAATGGGAAAACACAGAGAAAGAGTAAACAATGTTTATTTACATATAGTACTGACATTGTAACAATACAAAGCGGGATGGAAATTGGCGAAGTTACACTTTAAGGGCCCTATCTTGCACCCAGCGCAATAGACTTTGTACACCGACGCATGTATCATTCCTATTTTGCACCCGACACACAGCAGACTTTTCCCTCCACAGACGCACGCCGCTAAATTAGGGAATGAACTTGCACTCCCGGGGGCGGTTCAGCGAAAAGAGGAGGCGTGCTCCGTCGCAAACGTTCCCTGGTGCTTAAACAATACCGCCACAGAACAGGAAAAACCTAGTCTAAAGTCAGTGGCGCGTTATTCAGATGCTATTTTAAGGGCACATACTTGGCCATAATGTAGCGTGTGCACAACGAGCATACACTTTGCTTCTCTCATCTACACAGACGCAGCAGTTCCCATTTTTGCAAACCATACATAATTACAAGGAAAAATATTACCACACAAGGGAAATCATTATGGTGTCCATGAAGATGTGAAAAAATAGGTATAAATCTAGCTTACACATTTACCCAAATTACCCGCAGTTATAATAGCAATCCGCCATGGAACAAACGCGCCTGCTCTTAAAGGGAATGTGAGATGACACTCTGATTGGTTTATTTCACGTTACGCCCAAACCACACCTATAAGTAATGTAGCTACTTCAGACCAACCCATTTTAGATTTGCGTCGGGCACAAGAGTCATTTATCCCGCCGGTATAATAGCAACAGTGCCCGAGATTTGCCCACAAAGTTACTTGCATTTCGCGTTTGATACTTTCACGTTTCAGATCGTTAAAACAGGGCCTTAAATCAGATTCAACAGCTATACTGAATGACAGTCAATAGATGCTTGTTGGATCCAGATGGTGCAGTTGGAAAACTGAGCTAGCTATGCTACCTTGACCCCAATGTAATGCGTTAATCAGGGCTCTACGCTGCCACTAAAATTACACATCCACTGGACACTTGCAGTTAGTGGCTCATCTCTTTCTTTTTTCCCAGCAGGCCTTCTCCATTACCTTACTTACTTCCTTATCTGAGACTGCAGTAGCACACTGGTACTCTACCTTCCAGGCTGCTGCAGGGGGAAAGCAGGTATGAAGGTAAGAAATATCTGCAGGGCTTTTCAGTAAACATGCCTTAATAAGAGCCAAATGATTTGGATGGCAATTTATAGTGTAGATACAGAGAAAGAGAGCAATAGAAAGAAAGCTTGGAGAGAAACAAGAGTAGAGTGAAACCTTTCATTTAGACAAAGACTGAAGCTAAGAACGAGGATTTGGTGGATTGCCAGTTTGAGCCAAAGTCGTTCTTTGTTGCTTGCAAGGCCAGGATTTAGAGACAAAGATGAGAGAGGAAACGAGTGAGAGAAAGAGAAATAAGCCGCAAAACATGTAAGGAAAAAAGACAGAGAAGTAAAAACAAAAAGATGTGTAACGCATGATCACAGCTGTGTTGGGGAAAGACGGATTTCATCCACATCAAGAGGCGTTGAGGGAGACCCAGACAGAGACAAATCCAAATGTGTCAGAGCGGGTAGGTGTGCATGTGTGAGAGAGATGGATTACGTGGTTGTGATGTGATGCTAACGGTGTGAAAAACTGTGGATGTGTGTGTTAGTATCCCAGTCGAATCCTTCAATGGGAGTGTGTGGATGCAAGATAAGAACTTACAAGCCTATGCACATTCACTGCAGTGTGTGGTGTGAGTGTGCATATATTTGTGTGTTAACTCAGGTGTTTCATTCTAACACCAGTGAATGCAATAAACATGCTCACTCTTCCTTTCTACTCAGGTATTCTTGCCTTCCTTGAAATATAAAATAGTTCAAGCTCTTGGGGACTGAAAGGGTGAACAAGTACAGAAGTTTCATGCAACAAACTATATATTACCCTCAAGACCAAGACAAATATTACAGTATATTTAATTTTTCACATGCTGGAATGAGTTTTATCAACAAAACTATATGCAGAGTTAACCATCAATTTGCCACAATAAGTGGCCGACATTAAAATTCTATACTATTTTATCTAAATAAAGCAGGGATGTAACTGAAGTAGTTTTGGCCATTCATCAACATGACAACAGCGTTTTGGGGGCCTGGAAATGTACACTTCGGAAAATGGGATTCAAAGTGCAAGTTTTTAAAAGCGATACCTTTATCGTTTCCGTGTAATCTACAAAAATGCGAATTTGTGGAAATGTTGACGTAATGTGCATGCGTATTACATGTTCAGTCTATAGGCACGTAGTGTTTATTTACAAAGTGACATCACCAACTACTGGTCTGGCATAAATAATACAGTATTTCTAGTCGTTTTCATAGATCTGCGTAAAGGGGGATCATTTTGTCAATGTTGTCATTTGTACGTGAAAAATGTGAAAAAAGGAAAAACGATTCCGTTTCTAGTACATCATGGTCGTATAAACGTACCCTCATAAAATACATAAATCAATCATGCTACAAGAAAATAGGCTCTACAGCATTAATGTGCAGTATTAAACATGGATCTTCATTTTGAGATTTACTCTAACCCTATACCTAAATTGTGAATGTTTTACCAGAACCAACAACATTGTTGGTTCCATAAGACCAGCAAAAACCTATGTAACCCTTCATGAAATTTCAAGCTGTTGAGGTGCTTTTTTTTTCTTTTCTTTCCTTTTTTTTTTTTTAAGATGGATGACCAATATTCTTTCAAATGAAAGGTTGATAGAAGCATGTTTCCATAATCCTGCCAATCACAGTGATGAGGGTACACACCTCACTCTTTTAACAACTCCAATATCTCTGACCCGGCCCATCTGGCCATAGTTACTGTAGATCCAGAAAGTCCAGAAAGAACATGTTCAAGCCCTTCAATACAGACAGCATGTCAAACCAGTCTACCTTCCCACATGCTCTCAGATTAAATGAACGCCAACCCATGAATAAAACATATCAACCAGTGGGATCTTGTCGAAGAGTCTTTGAGTCAAACACATGCAGGAATTGCATGTCTACTCAATTTTATTAGTTATCCATAAAGGTAGTTGATCTAGATGAGGGTCAACATTTATCTATGCAAATAAACAAAAGCACCCATATCTCCATTGCCAGTTTCACATAGTCAAAATACAAAAAAGTGTAACTAAAATTAAAAACTGTGGAAAAATGACACAAAGCCATAATTTTTGCTTGAATATGAACACTCACGCTGAACCATATTAGACGTCTAACCTCTAAATGATATACTAGTTAAATCATTGTGTTCAACCCCAAATCCAGCCTGTTAAACATAAGCTGCAGCAATACTCAAGGAGGGCCATACTCAGACAAATGAGGGTCCTTCAAACCCTAGGAAGTCCTCTTTATTCTCTAATTGAGGGGATTTACAGGTAGCAGCCGTTTGCACAGAGTGCGCTGATAGGCATGTGGAAAGGTTTGAAGTTCACTGGGAAAAGATTATCATATGAATGACTTCCTCGTTCAACAGCACTTCAAAATAGTGAACAGAAATACAAAAAAACCTCTTGGGGGCTGCAGAAGATCTCAACAGAACAAAAGAAAGAAAGATTATATAATGCTTGAATGAATTGTATGTATCATGGTACAGGTTATAAGGATGTACTATAGGCCCTATAGACTCATTTCAACAAAATAAAGCAAGGCAAACCCTTCAATGTGGTTATATTGTTTTCTTTTCCAAGTAAAGCAATGTGTGTGCATGTGCGTGCACGGTTGTAAACGCGTACGATCAATATTAAGTGCTCCTGTTGGACTTGACAGTGCATCAGAAATAATACACTACATCACAAAAGGACTGAACTGTTGAACTGTTTGACGACTTGGTCTTTGATAGGCTTTCCACAAACACACACACACACACACACACACACACACACACACACACACACATCACTGAGCTCTCTGAAGGAGTAAATGGCCTCTTAAGTTTGCCAGTCTGCCTGTTTTCACATTACTCTTTCGTATTATTCTTTTCTCTCCTATTTTGACTTCCATTTTTCAACTCCAAAGCCTGTGCACAGCCAGTTTAAAGACTATTCTGTCAGTACTTCCTGGAACATGGACAACTAATTTATTTCGTTTCCAACTTTTAATCACATTAATAAAATGTTTAATTACTGTATTAGCTGAAGTTAGAGAGTGCAGATGGATTTATTAGGGCTACTTTGTTCCTGAAAATGAAGGCACATAAAAATATATCTAAAAAACTCTCACAAGAGCATTAGTAGACTGTCTGCTATTGATGGATTGAAGAAAAGCTTTTAAAGTGCCCCTATTATGCTATTTTAAAGTTTCCTAATGTTGTTTTGGAGTCTCCTACAACAGGTTCACATGCATCAAAGGTCAAAAAACTGTTTCATTTTCTCATAATATACATTTGCACATCACCACATTTTCAATGATTCTCAAACGATTCGTCAGATGAATCAATCTCTCTAAATCCCTCCTTTCCGCGATATACTCTGCTCTGATTGGCCAGACAGCTCAGTCTGTTGTGATTGGCCTACCGTGTACAGCGCATGTGTCGAAAACAACAACGCCCATTGCCATAACAACATCAGCTCTGCTTGTCCTGAGGTCTCCTACACCGTAAACTAAACACAGTAACGAACAATGACGTCGATTTTACCATATCAATCCGAGTGCGAGTCCGATGATGAAACACTGGAAGAATTAGTTATTCAACCTGAACCTCCATCGCAAGGATGACTCGAGCAGGACGTTTCTCAGTGATACACTAATCAGTTTGAAGTACATTATGAGATGTTGCAACTGTAATTCCTCATCATCAGCATTAACAAGTGCATGTCTATCAACAAACCGATTATTTTACTTGTAAGTTACTTATTTATTTACCGAGTATGTTTCTAATTTATTGTGGTAAACATGTGGAAACTGTATCAATACATATATTAGACGAGCTCTAGAGTGAATGGCTGATGTAACAAATGTTGGTAAAACAAATCTTGCTCCATGCTTAATCTTTACTCGAAGTCGTGAGAACGACAGACAATCTGCATTAATAGACACAGTTTTAGGTAATAGTGGCCCACAACTGATTAGCAGAAGCATTTCAGTAAGACAGTAATTACCTGAGTTAGCCAGTTAGCAGGAGACCTACACAATATAAAACTCAAAACTAAGTATTTTGAACACCATCTTTCAAGAGCAAGCGGTTTGCGAATCCTGCATTGAACTCTGAGATTTGAGAAGCAGTCGTCAGTGAAATAAAGGCAACACAGCAAAAGTTTAGGATTATACTGCTGTGGTATCGTGGTAAAGATGAATTTTAACCACTGATTCTTCACATGCTCATCATTAGGTAGTGAAAAAAAAAAACTGTCTTTACCTACACACTGTAGAGCACAGCATCTTCTCGATATGATGCTATCCAGTATCCACAGGAATCAGCTGCAATGTTTGAGGTTCAAGTTTTCCCTGGTGTCTGTGTGCGCAATAAGTGGGCAGGCAATATGCTAATGTTTCGTCTTGACACAACGAAATGGCTTATGACTCGTTTGAAAAACGATTCATTTCATTGACTCAGAGTCGACTCTTACTTTTGAAAGACAATAACTTTATATACGGTGCACTTTCAGATTTAAAACTTTGCAGGATGTTTTCATTCACTTAGAGCTATGTTACACACTACATGAAAGGTTATTTTCAAAAATCCACAATAGGGATTATATAGCACTTAACACTTTAAGACACTCATCAGACCTGTTTGTGCAGATCCACATTTAAAACTTTTCAAAATCAGAGTCCCATTACAGCTCACATCACTTTGAAAACCTTTCAAAATCAGAGTCCCTTTACAGCTCACATCACTTTTCTTCTCCAAAAGACACAGTGCAAGAAAACCAATCATTTACTGTGATTTTACAAACTATCCATGTCTCCAGTCAATGAGGTCACTCTTTGTCTTACAGACAGGCTGCGGTAAAGCTGTTTGGATCCTCTTATCTCGGCCAACGTTTGATTAGTGTGTGCAGGCCTGAATATATCCTGCTAATGGAAGTATATGTCATTACTTAGGGCACATATACTGGCCATCTGATTAACACTGCCTGCAACATGCATTTCAACAAATGTAGAGACAATGCTCTATAAACTGTATAAAGTAAATACGACACGTTTATGTTCATATAGACCAATTAGTCCATTTAATTGGCTGATTCTGTTGTTCATGTCATTCAAACATGGTTGCATTATCTTTGAGCACTATGGTCTGAACTCAGCCTCTGGGAAAATAACAACTGATATAATTTGGTAAATTTAGCCATCATTGCGGAGATGACTATGTGATGTTACCATGGACATAAAAGCAGTGTCTGGAAAATACATTCTGGCCTTTGCTGAGAGATGCTGCTTGCCATTTCAACAAAGACATTCTAGAATTCAAAAGTTTTTTTTTTTTTTCTCTCTCTCTCTCTTTTGTGCCTGGATAATAGAAAGTACTTTATAACCTGAAAAAGTAGCTTTTAACAACAAATGCAAAGAGTAGCATCAACAACAAACACAATAATTTGAACCAAAAGGTCTTTTTTTTGGTACTGTCACAAGTGGTTGCAGGCAGACAGACGAAGACAGAAGAATACAATTCCAACACGAGTTGAATAACAAATATCCAAAAGGTAAACAGAAGGTGACAACATACATAATCTTAAGAGCGACCAGACAGAGAATGAACGTGAGGGTACAACTTAAATAGTTAAATAGCTAAGGTTTATATGCAGGTAGGTTATTTCAAGTTTTATTATAATATTTTTTACTATTCGGGGATACTATTTCTCAAATACTTCAAATACTATTTATCTGTGTATCTGAGCATCCTGACCAGCATCACTGGCTCAGCGATTGGTGTGAGTATCTGTTCAGCTGACCAATGGCAGACGGGGGAAGTGTTCGGGGGAAACATGATTGAAAACTTCATTATTTTTGCCAAATATCGTTTGTTTCCATTAGAGACACAAGCCACGTTTCCATTAAATAATTGCGCAAAACTTTTGCAATATTTTCTAAATGTTGATAAAAAAATAATAAAAAAAACTATTGTGAAATGACAGCGTTTCCATTAACCGATGTTATGCGACTAAAATGTTTGTTTTTTTTCAGGCGTTAAGTCATTCCAAAAATCATGGCAAATGTTTAAGTATATCGCAGCCACCACACTAGCCATTAGTTTTAATCGAAGGAGACTTAGGTGTGTTATCCAAGCATTAATGGCAAGGAAAGTCCCTTATACTTGGGAGAGGCCACGTATGAGGTGTTTCTGGGTGTTTCTCCCTCATATCTGCTTCAAGGTCTTGATAAAATGTGTCATTTCTTTGTTGTATAGAATCCAGTATTCCCGTAATTCCTGTGTCTTTTACGAATTTAATAAAGAACTCTGTTTTGTCTTCTGTCCAAACATACCGAGCCTTCTTTAAAGAAGGATCGACTGTTACGTACACCAGGTGTTCTGTAAATCCGAAAAAAAAGAAAGGAAAAATTTCCATTTGGCGTATTTTCAATTTTCAATATCCATTTGCACAATGATGGGTAATGGAAACGCGGCTACAGAAACTACACAGCTCATCTTGAACAAAACTGACCAATTTCAAATATTTTCAGCAGGTCAGTTAAAGGGAGGTCTGGATGGTTTCCATCTCAGAGATTGAAATGTTCACTCAACAAACAGGGCATGTGGCATAACCAGAGGAGACCACATGGTTTACACTGTCATGGAAACCATGGAATAATGCCATCTGAGTGAGGAATTCATAATTGCCAGAAATTTGGTCCTACTTTATACTAGGTATATTTAACCATATGTGCTAACATTTAAACTAATAATTTGATACAGTGCACTTATTATGCACACTCGTTTTTAAGTTGTACTTACATTATAATAATCATCTGCATGCAATTACATAATTTCTGTAACTACAGCTATAATTACACTGTTGACCCTTCCATTCCCTTTTTTATTATTATTATTATAGTATAGTATTTGTAGAATTGCTTTCTTCTATAACACTCTATAACTACCGTATTCTACTGATGTGCGAATGTAAAGAATGTGTTAAAGATAAACGTGTGGACAAAAACCTACATTCCATGTTTGTTAATTACATCAAATGAGATAAAAAGATAAGTCAGGTTTGTGACGTCAAAAATGTGTGGTTGTGGTTTGTGAATAAAAATAAGTAGAAGTGACAGCTGTGTGTTTGTGACTAATTACAGTACATTCTAGGGACACTGCAGCATATTCACACATAGACAGGCAGCTCACATCCATACATCAGAGTCAATGATCGGAGAGTCAGCCATGTGCACAGATGTGCATCTGTTTTAGGGGAGGTCATTCAGAGGTCACAGTGAAATAGTACTCATTCAGACCTTTTATTACCCATCATACTAACGGGAAAAGCTCACACATCACAGCATATATCTGCAACATTCGAATGTGCAATCTTTTCTTCCCTTTGGAAAACAGCAATAAACAGCATACTTGAAACCCATGTTTATGTCCAGGACTGCAGAGAGGTGAAATACACCACTGACCATAAGAGCAGACAGTCTCAAGAGATGCTACTTCGGCAAATGTCTTATTTTTTTGCTGCCTAAACGCTGTGTTTATCAACCTTTCATCAGCAGCAATCATAACCCTCTCTCTCTCTCTCTCTCTCTCTCTCTCTCTCTCTATTGCTCGGCATCGTCTCTTCCCCTCTTACCTTTTCTAGAATTCAGCCATCAATTCCCATCATACTGACAGGAACACAATGGACAACATGTAGTCAAGGCAGTGGTTGTGAAAGGCTAAGTTTACATGACAACAATGTGCTAAAAACAGAAAAGTTTTTCCTTTGTGTTTTTCACGTACAGACGACAACGTTGTCAAAACGATCCCGTTCAGACGGATCCGCGAAAATGTTTAAAAACACTGTATTACGCACGTCAGGCCAGTAGTTGGCACCTATAGACTGAACACGTAATATGCATGTGCATGACGTCACTGTTTTCACAAATGAGTGACGTTTTTGTAGTTTACACAGACGATGAACAGCCCCAAAGTCTGGTTTGCTCTGGTCACACTAGATTTTAAGAATGTGAAATTATTTCAAGGGGAACCAATGACAGCAACATGATATTGTCACACTCCAGAGATTTCTTTGAATAAACAGTAATTATACACAACCGTTTTTATGATTATGAAGAAGGCTCTTAGGCTCCCCACGGCTTCATTTATTTGATCAAAAATACAGTAAAAATAGTAATATTATTAAATTTATTACAAAAAAAGTTTTAAAATGTATTTTAAAATGTAATTTAGCAGCCATTACCCCGGCCTCCAGTGTCACATAATGCTTCAGAAATAATTATAATATGCAGTTTCTCATGATGCTCCAAATCACGTTTTTTAAACCATTTATATCCATATAATAGAAGTCAGTGGGTCTAAAACTGAAGGAAGGAAGGAAGGAAGGAAGGAAGGAAGACAGACAGACAGATAGACAGACAGACAGGAAGGAAGGAAGGGAGGAAGGAAGGAAGGAAGGAAGGAAGGAAGGAAGGAAGGAAGGAAGGAAGGAAGGCAGACAGACAGACAGACAGACAGACAGGAAGGAAGGAAGGAAGGAAGGGAGACAGACAGACAGGAAGAAAGGAAGAAAGGAAGGAAGACCGACAGACAGGAAGGAAGACAGACAGACAGACAGACAGACAGGAAGGAAGGAAGGAAGGAAGGAAGGTAGGAAGGAACACAGACATACAGTAAGAAAGGAAGGAAGGAAGGAAGGAAGGAAGGAAGGAAGGAAGGAAGGAAGACAGACAGACAGACAGACAGACAGACAGACAGACAGACAGACAGACAGGAAGGAAGGAAGGAAGGAAGGAAGGAAGGAAGGAAGGAAGGAAGGAAGGGAGGGAGGGAGGGAGGGAGGGAGGGAGGGAGGGAGGGAGGAAGGAAGGAAGGCAGGGAGGGAGGAAGGAAGGAAGGAAGGAAGGAAGGAAGGAAGGAAGGAAGGAAGGAAGGAAGGAAGGAAGGAAGGAAGGAAGGAAGGAAGGAAGGAAGGAAGGAAGGAAGGAAGGAAGGAAGCTGGCCAACACTTTCTATTTTTGTTTAAATCACATCCGACAGTCACTGAAAGCTGAAAAACTTTATTATGCCATAAAAAACTCACTTTCACTCACACCAGCTTGGTTTGGCGGTGATAAAACACCCCACCTCATATATTGAACATTCATAACGGCCAACTAATAAAGATTTGTTTTCCTTTTTTCATCTACTGATTCAAAGCACCTAATGAGACATCCCAGTCAATGCTTGTCCTTTGATCAATCTAATCTGTTCAAATGCGTGGTAGGGGACTTCAAAGCAAGTGTCAAAACAGACTATATGATCAATACCATTTCATATCAAGCAGCATATCTTCAATATCTCTAATGCTTGATTCACAATCATTACATTATTCATTAAAAATGTCTAAAACACAGTGGAATCAAATTGGCAGGATGTAACATTATCAAATATGGCCTGAGAAGCATTCTATGAAATAGAGTGTTCCCGGTCTGGTTAGGAGTGTGTGGATGACTTTAAGACAGCAGAAGTCAGAAGACGTCACTGAGTGGCAGACATGTCCATTCTGCTTCTGGCTAAGACAGTCCACTCCATCCTCAGCCAGAATCCTGATTGTCATATTGGACCAATCATTTTAGCTCTGATGTTCCATCAGCTCTCGTCGGCTGAAGACAAATCGCAGAGGCAGTTGGTGAAGCCCTGACCTGCCATAAAACATTCATTTCGCTCAATACGAGCAGACAGCGAGATGTTATCTCGGAGTGAACTCGGTGACTGACGTTGTGTCTCCAGCCTTGAAAAAAGGTCCAAACATAACCAGTAGACCTATGTAGAGATAAAAAGAACAAGCCAAAGAAAGAGAGTAGAAAGATGGAAAGAGAAGGGGAGAAATGCGAACAAATCGCAAAATTATTATATTACTATAGTAAGTATGTGTAATATATGTAACGAGGACACTGTAAAATAAAGTGTTACCAGACCTTTTTCCACTATAAAGAACCTTTTGTGGAATGGAAAGGTTCCAAGAATGTCAAAGGTTCTTCAAGAAACCATAGATACTACAGTTTCAAAGCAGCTTCTCCAACACTGGTGGAGAGAAACATTTTTTACACCTAAATATAGAGTATATTTATTTATTCAGGATTACACTGAAAATGAGAAAACGAGACTGAAGACTGAGTGGTGAGGAAGAAATGAGATGGATGGGATGGCAATGCTACAAATTGAGTTTCTGCATATGCTAAAGCACTCTAAATCTTTCAGGTTAGAGTTATATGGATGAGGTGTGTGTTTTCCATGATGCAGTGCTGTTTACGGGCCGGATGATTTGTAGCTTATTGCTTGGACTGTTTTTTTTTTCCAGCGTGTGCAAGAATGATAGCATGGTCGCTTCACACGATCACACACATTCAAAACCGTGCCCTAGATTCGGTGACAGTCTCCATGGCCACGGTACTTCCCTACTTGGCGCGAACCGTACCTGGGCATTGTACCTGACAGGTGTAAAAATAACATGCGGTCTGACGCACGCTGTGAGGGATCGATCCTCTTAGCTCAATCGCTCTCTGTCCCCCTTTCCCGATCCTCTCCTACGCCAATGTCCACTGAGATCCACGCAGGAGACATACAAAGGAACAATCTCCCCACGTCTCTGCAAACATGCCAGCACCTGGCGGCTTTATAGCGACATGATAGCAATAGGGAACATTTCAAACTCCACACACAATAAATCTTTCAACACAACGGCCGTATGGCTTCTGAATCCTTGAGCTCCTGTGGAGAAATGAGAAAAACAAACTCTAAGCTCTGCTGTTCCTATTTCTGACAATAGCAACTTTAGGTAAAAAGTAGCTTTTTCCAATCCATTAGTCTCCATAGATATGGATTACGGGACACCTTTACTTGCTGATGTTTAATTAAAAACAAACTAACAAAAGGTCTGAGCGTGGATCAGTCTTCAGGGCATAATTTGATTGTAATCTTTGGGTTTATTTTAATCTTCTATTATTTTGTTTTCCCGTCACCCCTCAAAAATCTACTTCCATATTCAGAAATGCTTGATAATGATTAGCATGCTCTTAGTCTCCCATTTGGTTCCTCCATTAATCTGTATTTTTGGTTTCTCCATATCTTTATATTAATTCACATAACAGGGGTAAAAAAAATAAAATAATAATAATTAATTCAAATTAATTTTGTTTAGTATATTTTAATGTTTAAAAAAAAAAAAAAAAAAGTGTATATTACAATATATTTTCCAAAAACAAGCCAAATGTTATTCTAATAGTCACATTATCTTAATTCATCTCTCTCTCTCTCTCTCTCTCTCTCTCTCTCTCCCTCTCTCTCTCTATATATATATATGAATACTATAATACTGTAAAAACTGTAATATTGTGAAATATTATTATAATTTAATAAAACTGTTTTCTATTTGAGTATATTATAAAACAATTTCTTTCTGTGAAGGCAAATGTGAATTTTACTTTCGGTATCACATGATCAGAAATCACAAAACAGGATGAATAGAAAGTTCAAAAGAACAGCATGTAACTTTTTGATCAACTTTTTGATCAAGAGAGAGATACGAAAATATACTCATCCCAAACTTTATTGTAACTATATATATATAGATAGATATATTACTTTTCAATAAAATGTGTTGCACCGTGAGCGTGAGGTACCTGTAGATAGACTAGTTATTCTGGTTGATGGATATTATTCTTGAGGTTTATGAGGCGGATTCAGACAATAAGGGGATTGCACAAACAAGACAATCTCGAATAGCCTGATGAATGAGTGAGCACCTTTCAAGAGGAAAGGCAATTGTAAAGGCAGCTGTGAGCGCGTCGCCTAGATGCACACCCGTACGAGTAGCTCACTCGTCTCCCTCATCTTCTGTCTCTTTAATCTGTTTAAAAGACGCCAGCCACTTTGAGCCTCTGTCTCCATAAAACTTGCATCATCATTTGATATTCATCCTAGCAATCTTCAAAAACACATTAGCCTCGGCTGAAGGCAGGGGTCGCTTGTATCACCATATTCTCAAGACGTTTCTCTAAGAAGTAGAATCCTTTCCATCTTTCCTCTGTTCTTTTCTTTCAGCCATTTCCTCTCAGTTTTACCATTATTAGTGTTATACTTTGACCCTGTGAATATTTCTCATCTTGTAACGGAACAGCATATATAGTGATAAAATGACTTCACAGAGTTGGTCTTGACCGTGACAGCCATGTTATGCATTACAGACCACATTCCTGCTTTATTTGCCTCCTGACGTTAGAGATGCGCAAAGCCATAAGCAAGCGCGAACGCATCAATCTTTGCAACTTCAATGAGCTACATAGTGCGGGTTACATCAAACCAAGGTCAAATGGATTTCAAGATGATGAGCTTGTTTCCAGGGCCCTCTTGGAAATAGGCTCCCTTTAACTTGTCCTTGCTTCCTTTCCTATTGGAAGCTATAAATTTAAAGACAGTTTATGGTGGCTCTGAATAACTGTTGAAGTGCAGTTTGCCTTCTTCTGGTGTCTAGACACTGGAAGGAAAAAAAAAAAGTAAATGGCACGAAGGGAAAGAACAGTTTGAGACAACCGCAGTGCAGCTTGTCACTCATAAAGTACTAGAATTTTTCATATCTTGTCAGAAAGGAAATGTCAACCTCAACCTTTCCATTTAAATCACAGCTGTCATTTATGTAATTCAACCGCATTTGTAAGATTTTTGGGTACAAATCGTGGCGATTTCTGTGGTCGTGGCTCCTAAACGGTGGTCCTGCGTCATACATGAGAGCGGTTCAAAGAAGATGGCCTCTGTCACGGTCTTGCGACTAAAGATAGCCTGCAATAATTTCCTGACAGTGTCAGAAATTTAGCATGATCATCTCACAGTGTGTTTGCTGCTGACCAGCCAATAAACATTCAACGTGAAATGGCGTATTGATCAACGATCAACTTACCATTTGCAAAATTGGCATGCCGAGTTGGCCTCTTTTCCCCAGCCATGACCACATCAATATTATCCTCTTTCGCTTCCTACTCTTTTTTCAGTGCACATAAACACCATAATTGCCAAAGTGTGTCTTGCTCTATTTGTTTACCACTAGCGCATGTTGATGATGTTTAATTCTTCTACACTAACTTACGTCGTAGCCTACGATTCAATAGGTGTCATCATCGTACAGTTTGATTTGTATGCTGTTATAGGATTGCTGAAACCATACAGTCTATAGCAGGCATTAAAAGACACTCACCCCATCAAAACTTTCATTTTTGAATTCAAAAGTTCACCACTGCACATCAACACTGTTCGCAAAGCGCATACAAAGCTGATTCGCCCTTCAACAAGCGAAGATGAATTCTAACAGAGAATTCATCATGTTAAAGGTGAGAAACAATTTGACAAGACAAGAAATATTTGATACATTTTTTAAAGAGCTTTTCTCAGCATGGGGCATGAGCGTTCCTGCATGTATGATTTGTTTCAGAGGCGATCGATGAGCTTTGCGATTCTCTCTGTTGTACTCCTCCAGCACACAGGATTGATTTGGCTTGCTGTGATCCAATGACATGGGATCTAATCTACTCATCTGCACTCTCCACCTGAGCTGAGGACGTCCTGCAGAGCTGGAGAGCCAAAAGAACAGTGGAAACAGAAATAATCAAAGAGCTGTGCCTTGACCACACTGACATTATGTAAAGCGGAGGAAGCCACGGGAAATCTGTATACACGTATTGCCATGAGTTCTCAAATGCTCAGAATAAAATCGATTGTCAAAAGCACAACTGACGCGAGAGTTCATTTTTGTTTTCAAAATGTTTAAAAGAAAATCAAAAGCTGGTGAAAACTACAGGGTAACTTTTAACTCATCGACTAAACATCAGGATTATGTATAATTCAGAATGATAGATGTGTACATAGATCAAACATTTAAAAAAAAACGTGAGCACTCGAGCCCATCCCTTGTACATGGACAGTGGAAAAGCTACAACTAGAAAGTAAAGTCAATATATTTTCAGGCTTGAGGCTTTTTACTAAGTTATCTGGCTGCTAGATAAAAAATTGAAATGCAGTGGGGTAAGCAGCCCTCGAAAGATCCATTAATTATGCAAATGCCTGTAATTGTGTGGGAAAATTTGAGCAGTCAGAGTATCTGTCCAGATGAGGAGTGTAAATGTTTTTTCTCCACTTTTTTTTGTACCTCCCATCTCTTTTCATCCGCTCACTTGTTTGCACTTGAACAACACTAATGCCTTTACCTCCTGCCCCTCGTCACTCTTTCCATTTCTCTTCATACTTCTACATTTCCACAGCTCACCGTAGTAGAAAACAACTTAATGGCTTTAATTAAAAGCAGGGTAAATTTAGTGAGGCAGCCAGTGGGGTCTTGGTCTGGGAGGTTCTAAATTAGTGAACGAGGCCTCACAGGCTGGCATGTCTAAACCACTCCTGACACTGCTGCCAGTGCGTCCATAATATGGTTAAATGGTCCTACTTATCGCCGGTGAGAAATACACAAGGAGAGTGTGCTCTGGCTCCATTTGTCAGGTGGATTCCACTTCCTCTGTGGACAGCAGGCTCTAAAGGCATTAAACACTGCCATGTCCACACAGCTTTACTGCTGAGGAATGGTAACCACTCAAATATTCATTACTGTTGTGATAGATTAAAACTGCCTCTCCAACATTTCTCCCAGTGTGACGGTGTCTGGAAACAGTGCAGTCCAGCTCTTTAAACCGGATTATTAGGTAATAGTTCACACACAAACTTAAACTCTGTGGTCAGTTACTCACCCTCATGTCATTCTAAACCTTTCGTGGAAGAATTTGTGAAGAATAAGTCCACACATTGACCAATCGTGTGTTGTGCTTTTGTCTTTTTCCAGTCTACGTTCAGTGTAATATGATGGAAAATTGCAACAAGTACATTCATCAAAATATCTACTTTCATGCAGGTTTGGAACAACATGTGAATGAACTAATGATTGAATTTTCTGCTCCATCTATGTGCAATTGAGCATGCAAGCTCTTTGAAGTGCACTCTATTGGATGCACACTACCAAGTGGACCCTTTGTTTTTGAGTGCTCAAGTCACAGCGCTGCTGTCCACGTGGACACAAAAATCAGGCTGCATATCATCGGTCTGTGATGATGACAAAAATGTATTTACACGTACTGTTCACAAGCCAGAGCAGAACACAGACATGGGAAGTATATACTTTTGGCTTCATTTGGCTTTTAGTGTGTCTATGTTAGCCTTACTGTTATCTATAAGCTAGTGTGCTCCAAAACAATGACAAAATTCGCATTTACAAGATATAAGCATTCAAAACTTACAGTCTCTCACTTCCACCAATCTGGATCAATGATTTTGATGAAATCACTCTGCACTCAGATTTTCTGTCCAAACAAATGCTCCCTAGAATCTAAAACATCCCGCCCCTTACATTATAAATAGACACTGAAGCTGCGGCAAAAATCTGTCATTTGTTCACACATTTAATATTTTCTACATGGTGAATGGCACATAGTGCACTTTATAGGAGATAGGGAACGATTCAGACAGTGTAAATACGCTTTCCATTGGAGCGAATGAAGTCTGGATTCACGTTAGTGTCATGCGGACAATTACGTCAACACATAACACATTTCAAGGCACTTCAGTGGGCCATAAGTCCATAAGCTGACCATTTTATGGTGTTTTTGTGTCTATTTTGAAGCTTGAAAGCTCTGGTCTCATTCATTGTAATTGCATGGAAAAGAACAACAAGTCGTTACTTGTCGTAACTCATGTCGTTACAAAGTTGTATCCATAGAAGAAAGTAAGGAGTGAATTTTAGCTAAATTAATCCTTTTTAATACTAAAATCATAACATTATTCTTCTATGCAAAAAAGAAGCATTTACTTCTGCCATTAAAAAGATTGTTTTTCCTGTCACCGTTCTTGTGTAAAGCTTGAGTGATAATTTTTTGACATCCGTTTGATGGCACGTCAAAAAGAGATGTGACAGCTGTGGAGAGATGCTCTGCATTTGCACATCTTGCTCAGGAAGGCCATAGGTCAAGTCAAGCCGATGACAAATGAGTGTGATGGGGCTTGTTTCCAATGTTCCAGAAGGGACTTCAAGAGCGGAAGTACAGATGTGAGTTGTGGGTAGGCCAGATCATGCTATCACTGATGAGTGCTTATTTTTTTTTACATTCAACTACTAGCTGCTGGTAAACATCTAGGGTTGAACTGATTTCAACTGATGTGTGGAGGATGTGTTATCATATAGTCGCTATGATGAATCATCTGAATCAAATGAGGAACTAAAACAATCACAGGCCTTTATACAGACCAGGAGCTTTTTGTTTGAACAAGGATCATGGAGTTATGTGGATTTAATTGTTAATGATTTGACAGTGCTGGAGTGTTGCATTATTCAATGCATTGTTCAGTTGTTGTCATAGCAACAGATCTGTAGTTCTCAAACATGCAGATGCAGAATAAGTTCTAAATTTAACAGAACTACAACGCACCAGAGGTGATACTGAAAGTATGTTTAACCGCCATTCCATTCTAACAAGAAGAACACATGAAAAATGATTATTTTCATGGCCAACTCGTTCTTGATGTCCTAATCAAATTAGCACATGTGTCTGCAGAATCCGGTACACAACATATCTAATTTTTAAGCAACGTGTAAATGAACAGAGCTCAGCTTGATCTAGATTTTATTGTCAGAACAACACAATTGTATAACTCTTGCTGGATCCCATAATAGTGCAGAAAACTGATAAACACACACACTCATCACCTGCACACAAAAGGAAATAAACTCAATATCTTGCTCCTCCAGGTTGAAAAAATAAAATAAAAATGAAATGTCTTAATAGGCTGAGGCCGAGGCTAATGCTTAGGAAAGTGAAAATACAAAGGGTAATTTTCGAATAGACTTTTAGTAGGTAATTGTTATGTAATTTGGTGCAAAAGTTTGGGGTCAATAAGTATTTGTTTAAAAGTAAATTAGGAAGGATGAATTAAATTGATCCAAAGTGACAGTAAAGATATAATGTTACAAAATATTTCCATTTCAAATAAATGCTGTTTTTTTAAACTTTCTCTAATTCTTACACCCACATTATCACGGGACGTTTCGCAGTTTCCACAAAATATATAAATGATAATAATAAGAAATGTTTCTTTATCAACAAATCAGCATATTAGAATGATTTCTGAAGGACCATGTGACACTGAAAACTGGAGTAATGATGCTGAAAATTCAGCTTTTGTCATCACATGAATAAATTACATTGGAAAAAATACAAAAGTTATTTAAAATTGTTAATATTACCAATGTATTGTGCTTTTAATTAAATAAATGCAGATTTAGTGAGCATAAGATATTTCTTTTAAAAGCAAAAGCAAAAAAAAATAAAAAAAAATAATAATAATTAAAAAAAATCCTACCAACCCAAAACTGTGGAACTGTAGGGTGTATATATTTCCACTCATTGGTCAGTTATCTTGGAATTCGGATTTTGGATTAAGGCGAGACACTACATGTGAATAGGGTACAATTTTTAACTAGCAGATATCACCATGAAACTTTCCCAGTTGATTACCTACATTATGATGAGAAAAAAATATATTACAAGTTTTCTGTAATTTAATGTTTAAATATGCAAATTAGGCATTATCTAATTAAATATGCACTAATTTGCATATATTTTTAAAAAACGAAATCTGAGTATTGGATAAAGCCAGGTTCAAAATTATTTTTTCCATTGTGTTCACATATTAGATGGGGAAAAAAAATACAGAGGGATTTATGGATATCTACTTTTGTTATCCTGTAAATCAGAATACACTGTCAATAGCCTTAAAAAATTTATTTTCGCCATGTTTTTTGGAATAAAATGTTATATAAATCAGGCTAGGAATAATATATTTACAAATCCCTCTGTAAATGTCTTCATATTATAACTACTGCAGGTACAAGACTGGAAGGTTTGGTGTATATGGTGCTACTGATGTGGAGATTTCGGATGGTCATTTTGAGAAAACAGGCTTTAAAGATTTATATCAGCCAATGAGATTGCACATTTAGAGTTAAATCCCCCCTTTTACTTTCACGATTGGTTGCTGATAAAAAGGAAATGACCATATTTGGATCCGACAGCATTGTACAGGAGAGAGAGAGCTTTCTAACGGTGTGTGTGATGACAGGGAGTAGACAGAGATCACGGAGCAGCGTGTTGATTAAGAACGCCAACTTTTGTTGAATTTATGAGAAATCTACAGACGCAAACAGACAAAGTGTAGTAAAATAAAGACCTAAATGTGTATTTCTGACTTTTTTTCATCACAAGTCTGAAAGAAGACATGTTATTGAAGACAAATAACCCAAAATCCTAAAATTGACCAGTGAAAAAAAAAAAACGATGTTTTTGCCTGCCGTGTCTCGCCTTAAGACAATCAAATGTAAGTGTTATTAATAATAATAATCATCATTTTAACATTAGGAAATTCAATTGAAGTTTATAAAACTTGTTAAGAGTTTAGCAAATAGTTGTGCAGGATTTTTCATTCATCTCATTTAAAAAAAAAAAAGAAAAAAAAAAAGTGAATCAAGTCAGCAGATTCTGCCTGGGCTCACTGATAACACAGCACTAAATTATGCATTGGAATTTATTACAGTGTCAAAACAAATGTAGCCAGATCATTGTGTATCCGCATATGACCCTGGTCTTTTTCCAGAAGCCAGCTTGCACAGCTACTGATCTTCTGCAGCATGGGGACACATACACTGCGCTACTCAGACGTCAAACACTCTGAGACAGTGTGTCTAGCTGCTAAGCACAGGGCTCTGGTGAGATGATGCTGATGCCCTGCTCAGTATTCTGGATGCTGGAGCCGGCTGGGTCCTAGAGAACTGGCTGAGAGATGCAGGCTCTGGCTCTGGGCCTTTGGCTTGGGTCTCAATGGGTGCTAGCGTGGCCCAGCTAAACGAGGCCCTGCGCTCCTCATTACCACCACAGCTCACCCACACAGCATGAACAAGATGGGCCGAGCCTCATCCACACAAGCCTGCCGTGTCTGGCTGGACATCAGGATCCCATGACAGTTGCAAGCTCCAGTTGTCGTTAGTGGAGATGTCGTGGGCTAATGAGCCATGCAAAGAAAGGGAGTGGGGTCTGGGTGTGGGGTGGAGTGTTCTGGTGAGATGAGTGAGGGTTAGTGGGACGGACAGGGGAGGCCATGCTGGGTTAAAACTCCTCACAGTTGGAAAGAGAAGATAATAGCAGAGCTTTACTCAGTCCCTTGTTGCAGCTACTGACTATCATTGTACGCAAGAAAGAGAGTCAACTAAAATGTTCATTAACATATTCAATAATTTACCCTCCAACATGTCATTCCAAACTCACATTATCATCTTAGCAGAATAGTGTTAGGCAGAATATTAATGCTGCTTTTAGCGAGACAATGAAAGTGAATATACTTCTGAAGTAATAAGTCATTAGAACAGACTGAAGTTTAAGTTCCCCTCAGCTGCAGCTCTCAAATCTCATTTGTGTTATTGCATATGTGCATATTCAAATTTAGCATAGTGCGATTGGTTACAGGACACTCTAACCAGTGACTTTTGGTATCAATCCCTCTGTAACTGAGGAAAAGATTATCAGTAAATAACTTAAATTTGTGTTTTCCTGACACAAATATTACGATATGGCTTTAATCTCATAAACTTGGAATACAGCACAAAGAACGCATTTCATTGGCTCATTTTTTGAAGCTCTACAGCGGCATCAACTTCATTTGTGCTGTAAAACAAAAAAATAATATCCTAAAAGTTTGGAGCAGCATAAGAGTGAATGAACACAAATTAAATTGCATTGGAAATGAAATTTAAAATATATTCAAATTAGAGTCCTGCACGGGTTCGGGTACCCACGGGTGACCCGCAAATTTTGCTCAAACGGGTGAAAAATATCCAACTGTGTCGGATACGGGTGTGGGTCGGGTCGGACACGGGGGAAACACGGGTCTAAACACAGGTTTAAAACGATCACGTGCAAACGTAAAAATATATGCATATTTTTAGGAACACATCTACAAAAATATTTCTGTATTTCAAGTTTAAAAATTCCTCATAACCGCGCGCGCGATCTGCAGTCGTCGAGATGGATGCTGAGGAGTTGAAGAAAAGAATAGCTAGTGGAGATTGTAAAGTTGTCGACAATACGTCATCAAAAGTCAAGTCCAGTGTGTGGGAGAAATTTGGAGTTATCTGAAGAAAACAATATTGTGAAAGGCTTTGCTGCATGCATTTTCGTGTTGGATAGCCGCAAATGTGGAACTTCATCGCTGAGGAAGCACGCAGATAACAAACCAAGCAGTTCTATCGAACAGTATTTTTCAGATTTAACACTGTTCAGTATGTGTGGTGTGCAGTGTTTGAACCCAAAATTGTCAGATGTAGGCTAGACGAAATTGCGTGGCAGATATAGTGTTGTAGCCGCGTCTGTTACTCAGTTTTGTGGTAACGTTAGCCATGTTCTTCATGTACCGGCCTTTTGACAGCTTCGGCTGAAGTTGTCCTTGTGTCAATTGTCGTTATAACTTCTGTATGACCTGGCAATAAACATTTTTGTAAGTGTGTCTATAATGTGATTGGCTAAATTGATTTTATTTCGGGTGCGGGTCGGGTGTCGGTTCTATTTTAAGCGGGTCGGGTCGGGTGCGGATTTTAATTGGTGCTGTTGACGGAGAACGGGTCGGATGCGGTTTGAAGCACTGCGGGTACGGGCGGGTGCGGATTTACAAAATCGGACCCGTGCAGGACTCTGATTCAAATAGAAAACAGTAATTTTAAATTGTAATATTTCACAATATTACTGTTTTTACAATATTTTTTATCAAATAATTGCTGCCTTGGTGAGCATAAGAGACTGACCTCACTGCACTGTGGGAAGAAACCAGGGCTATTAAACAACACAGAACATTTATTGTTAGCTAATCTTTCTACGTATAATAAAAACTTCTCATCCTAAAGTCATTTAGCATATTACAATCATATAATTACTTTGACAATAGTTATACATTCTTTTATTAAAAGATACTGCGGGTTAATGAACTACCCATATGCTTTGAAAGATTAATCCTATAGTTGCTAAATGAGAAGATGATTCATTTGGCAGGTGCTTTAAGAATGCCACTATCAGTACAAGCTACTTCTGAGCCTCTGGGCCAAACAAATCCATCTCACTTCGTTCCCGTGTATCAGCGTGTGGATTTACTTATGAGGTACCGTTATGACACTTCATCTGTGACTCCTCCTGGTTTCTAGTTTCCTGAATCCGGTCAGTCCATCATGTCCCTGCAGCACCTCAGCCTGTTATTCACAGGGTTATTTAGTGAGCTCATCACAGAAGACATGCTGACGAGGTGGACCTGTCCAATCAATGAGGCCAGTTCACCCTTCTCACTTTCTCCTCTCTTCACTAAACATACCATAATGCACAATGACCCATCAAGTTTGCTACTAAAGGTGGACAAAATGACACATTTTCAAACTGTAACATCACTTAAAGGGTTAGTTCACCCAAAAATGAAAATTCTGTCAGTAATTACTCACCCTCATGTTGTTCCAACTGCGTAAGACCTTCGTTCATCTTCCGAACACAAATTAAGATATTTTTGATGAAATATGAGTGCTGGATCACTTCTCCATAGGCTGCTAGGTGACCGAAACTTGCTGGCCCAGAAAAGTTATTAAAGAGATCGTTAATATAGTCCAAGTGACTACAGTGGTATATCAAGCGACGAGAATACTTTTTGTGCGCAAAAACAAACAAAAATAACGACTTTATTCCACTATTCATTTCCTTCACTCTGGGCCTCTAGTTGGTTCACGTAGTGTTTTTGCGCTGCGCGTCTGTGTTACACGTCACCACGCATCACACACATGACCAGCGTCGGCCAATAGTGAGCCTACGTGGTGACGTGTAACCATGCGTGTAACACAGACGCGCAGCGCAAAAACACTACGTGAACCAACTAGAGGCCCAGAGAGAAGGAAATGAATAGTGGAATAAAGTCGTTATTTTTGTTTGTTTTTGGCACAAAAAGTATTCTCGTCGCTTGATATACTTAAGATTGAGCCACTGTAGTCACTTGGACTATATTAACGATCTCTTTAATAACTTTTCTGGGCCAGCAAGTTTGGTCACCTAGCAGCCTATGGAGAAGTGATCCAGCACTCATATTTCATCAAAAATATCTTAATTTGTGTTCCGAAGATGAACGAAGGTCTTACGCGGTTGGAACAACATGAGGGTGAGTAATTACTGACAGAATTTTCATTTTTGGGTGAACTAACCCTTTAAATGTAACCTTTGATAAATCTCAAAATTAATATTCATTTTTCATGCTTTATATCATAACGTTATGATGCCTATATTCACTTAAATGAACATCTAAAATGTTGGATTTTAGTTTTTAATTATTTATTTATTTATTTTGACAGTGTAATTTGAATATCATACATTCATACAAATCATTTAAAATGAGCCAAAATATAATAAATAAGTATTATATATAATTATCATTATAACAATTAGTTATGATCTGTATCTGCCAGAATTGTAATATCGGTGCAACTATACTGCCTATTTAAACCCTGTATTTTCACTCATTCTCTCTCAAGTCTTGTAAGTGTCATATACTGCATTTATGAGTGCTCACCCTTACCCGTGGTTTGGTTTTGACATTCTGCCTGGTTTCCTGGATTTCCCTGTTTGCCTGTGTTTTTCTGCCTTGTTGTCTTTTTTGGATTATTTGCCCTGTGTTTTGAGCGATTGCCTGTTTTATGGATTACGATTCTGGATTGCCCCAATAAAAGCTGCATTTGGATCTTCAACCCGTGTTTCAGAGCAGTTCGTAACAATGCCAATTAAATGACTAATAAATTAAAAGGATGGATAGATGGGTGGATGGATGGGCGGAGGGATGGATGGATGGGCGAATTAATGGATGGATGGATGGATTGGCGAATGGATGGATGGATTGTTGAATGGATGGATGGATGGGCGAATGGATGGATGGATGGGCGGGCGGATGGATGGGCGAATGGATGGATGGATGGGCGAATGGATGGATGGATGGGCGGGCGGATGGATGGATGGATGGGCAGATGAATGGGCAGATAGACAGACAGAGAGACAGATACTGCAGATGATGGATAGACATTGTAGATCAGAGATAGGCAATGTCCAGGATTGACGTTGCCTATTCCTGCTGTAGATGACAGACAGACAGACAGACAGACAAAGAGAGAAAGAGAGACACTGTAACTGACATGCAGACATATGGATCTTGTAGATGGCAGGCAGAGATACTGTAGATGACACAGAGACAGACAGAGAGACACTGTAGATGGCAGACAGACAAACAGAACTATAGACATAAACTCCACCTTACAAATCCAATTCCTCCATCAACCAACTAGCCCGCCATCGTGTCCCGTCCCTACTCACTATCTGGCGGCGTTATTTTCTGTTGATGTTCTGGACTGACAGATGCTCCTGCAGCTCTCATCTAGTAATGATGTTTGCTGTGGGAGCTTCCAGGGTGCTTTAGGGGTAATTGGAAAGGATGAGGTGGGCCGTTAATGGTTGTTTGACAGAACTGCACACCAATTACAAGATGAATGGGTGACACATGAGACAGAAGCCCTTCTCACAGAAGCTGCATGTGGAAGGCCAAGTAAAGGTCTCTTTAGCAAGGATAGCTGGCCATCAGTTAGAGTCCCATCCATCAATGGCTAAGGGGATAATTGAATCCACAGCCCACAGAACAAGGATGACCAATGAATCATTCAATGCATATGAAACCATGATTGCATGAATGTTGCATTGCGGGCGTGTCGAACATCAACACATATACGTATGCGTGCCAGAACTTTTGTTCTTCCTGCGAGTGAAGGAGATTCAGATATTCCACATTTACGAGCCCAGCACATCGACACCTTCCTCGGTCAACATCGTCCATGTATTCTTTACTATCACATAAAATGTTCAAATTGAAAAGCTATACAGGAGGTCTTTGATCCCCGAGGCAGTTTTCAGGAAAACAGAAAGAATAAACAGCTTCTCTTCCGTGCCAAGCCCACAAATCCCTGTCTGAGTAACCGGTGGAGTGTGACAGTGCTCTTATAATTGCTGAAATGCCGATAAATCCTTACACTGCTTTATTTCCTGAGGGAATTAAACTGGATACCGTCCTGTCCGTCCGACGGAGAAAGTGCAACGCTTTCTTATTTCAACGCACCTCACAAACTTTTACGGCTCTCTCTCTCACACAGTAGCCCTCGGGCGGAGGAATAACATGCGCTGTTAGATACCGTCTCCAACGTCCTCTCAGCAACTCCATGCGTTTTCTCCAGCGGAGATGAAAACATTTCATTTCCTAGCACTCCTAGTTCTTCATCTCACTAAATTAACCCTCGCTCCACTCATCCATATGGCTTGTCAATGAGTTATTCTGCCTCCTGCAGTGTCTTTCCTTCCTTTTGTTACTCATCTTTTGGTGTCATGATCTCCTTTTGACTTACATTAGCTGATAAGAAGAAGAAAAAGAAAAAAAAGAAAAAAGAAAGAAGAAAAAAACTCTTTGAATCTGTTTTTCAGGCTTGTTTTTGCCGAGGTCTCCGGAGCCTAAATCATAATTACATCCTTGAAACATCCACATCCTGTCAAACTGAAGAGCATCAATTAAAGTGCAGCAGTTTCTTCTTTTAGGAACTGTTCATGCTCCCATGGGGATGTGAAGGGTCATTTACCCAGCACAATTTAGACCAAAACAAATATGTTGTTGCTCAAAGCCGTTTGATAATTGATTACATATATCAAGATTACATTTTGCTATTGATTCATTCACTAAATAAACATTATCTTAAGTAGTATTCTAATGTTTAATAATTTAATAACCCACAAAGAAATGAGGAACTGATAAGCTTTTGTTTTAAAGGATCGATGCCCCCAAAATGAATGAATATATATATATATATATATATATATATATATATATATATATATATATATATATATATATATATATATATATATATATATATATATATTATCTGACTATCATGCTTTCTGACCCTCGTCAGCACGAGTGTCTTCGCTGTGGCATAGCACCTAGCGCACTAATCTTTGCTGGAAATGCTAGGGAGCGATTGGCCTCCCAACACAGCCAATCTATCCTTGGATCTGGGCCAGAGCTCCACTCTCTTTTAAAGCTACTCCCCCCTCCTCCAAGAGCAGGTGGCACATGGTACCTTCAGAATATTCCGGTCACGTTCTTTCTTCCTGCCAGAAGACAGAGCATTTGGGCAGATGATACACTTTCAGTCTCTCTCTCTCAATCTCCCTCTCCCTCTCTCTCTGCATTGTTCTCCTGACATGTAAAAAGTATAAATATAAGAATGTTTTTAAGAACTCATTTTGCTTGTGTGTTGATTTTGTCGAAAAATCTTCTTTTTTTTTGCATTTATATTTTTGGATGAATATCGTATTGGATACATCAGGCTTTTATAGCTCACATAGCATGATATAGGAGAATTTGGCACTTGAGGAAGAATAAAACATCTCCACTTTATTCAGAGGTAAGAGGAAAATTCCTGTAAAAGCCTGTAAATTCATCTTGCCTGTCAATTAGATCTTTATAACACTATATCAGGGTACTTACATAGACTGCATATAAATATTAGTTGTCACTGCCAAAATTATGCCTTAGTAAAGTATAATATCTTATTTTGTGTTCAGCAGAGGAAAGAAAACCATACAGGTTTGCAACTTGAGTAAATGAAGGTGAGTAAATGATGACAGATTTTAATTTTTGGGTAAACTATCCCTTTAAGAGTGTTCAAATATTCATCAGCAATATTGATTTAAATTGATTAAAATGCATCAACAAATCATTTAAATAGCTTACCAAAAATAAATAAATAATAATAATAAAATAAAATAATTCATGATTTACACTAAAGAAAATATTCTGATGAATGTTTTAACTGTTTTTGTCCATTTAATGAAAGTCAATGGGGTCCAAAACACTGAACCTCTTGAGATATATATATATAGGGAATATATATTCCTATATATATATATATAGGGAAGGGGTAGAGAGAATCTATGATGTGTTCTGCACATCCTAAGCATGATTCTTAGTCACTGGCTTATTCCACCATACTGTTTTAAAAACTGCTAGAGGGAATCTTCTCTGCCTGTTGCCATCAACACATTACACATTACAATGCCTCATCCTCCTCCTCCTCCTCCACCTCCTCCTCCACCTCCTCCTCAAGCCCAAGCCCACCCTCAGTTAGAAGAAACATTATCCATTTTTACTCACTCTTGAATTTAGTATGGTTAGTGCCTAAAGCATTCATATGTTTTGTTGCATTCTGTGCATTGTTTTGCAGCATTTATTTTTTTTTTTTTTTGTGCATTCTACATTTGAAGGTTGCTGCTATTTCACACCTGAATCTTGAAGGTTGCAAAGAGTTTTCTAGAAATCCATCTATATATGTATCCAAAGATGCACTGAGAAAGTCAGAGATGGAGAACTCTGTGAAAATGCACATATAGACTTGCACAATAAATGACCCCCTCTCTTGCTTTTGCACACATACACAAAACATAACAAATCCTTGCAGGAATAATGACCTCATGTTCACCCACACAACGTATCCCTACTTGCTTCTCTTCCAGCAGAGATGTGAACCCCGGGGAGATAAAGTACACACATCAAAAAGCAGGCACTTAAAACAGAGACTGTTATAACTCTGTGCAGTGCCTTCAGACACAAAACATGTTCATCTCTTAAATCCTTGGCCTCAATTATTTGACCTGCAAAACAAGAACATCCTTTCAGATTGATAAAAGCACAGAACATAGTGACAAACACCCATTTATACGTCTAAGGGTGTACGCAATTATAAGGGTAATTTCTCAAGACTTCAAAGAGAAAATATACTTGCATAAGAAACGTAACGTCTGAAGTGCATTTGCTATAAACATGCATCAAGCTGTGCCAATGTTAATATACATTGAATTGTTGTGATTCTTTTTTTTTTTGGCAATATGTATATGCATACATTTCATATATAGCCATAGACACACACTACCGTTCAAAAGTTAGGGGTCAGTAAGATTTTTAAACAGGGAAATACAAACTGCAAAGAATATTATTCAAACCTGCAATAATTAAATGTCAAATTACACAAATGTCCTTTATGTATTTAATCTCACTTTATTAACCAATGACCTTCAATTATCCAAATTCAGCCATACTAATATACAAAAATGACTTTAGATAAACATCACATTTGTGTTTTTATTGCTTAAGTAAGAGTGTTGAACTTTATTCTGCAATCCAGAATGGCAGCACAGCTGAAAGGTTTGTTTGAGCATATTAATTTCAATTATGGTGTGAAAGAGCCTTTACATTAGACAAAAATAGAACTTTTTTTGTTATTAAAACACAAGCAAGCCCAGCCCAGGTGAGAATAAGTAACACAAAAGTAAGTTAACACATTTCTTTCCATAAAAAGTAACTAATTGACACAATATGTTTTTTTGTTTTGTTTTTTTGTTTTTTTTGGGGGGGCAGTAACGGAATATTGTAATGCATCACTTTTAAAAGTAACTTTCCCCAACATTGGTTGTGGCTGAGGCTCTGTCTGTAAGATTAAGCCTTCAGGCTACATAACACTGGTGTCATGTTGCCTCTACGTGCCAATATGCGCTCAACTACCATCAACCGTTCATGCACAGTGTGTACGTATTCACGTCTCATTCATCCGTATCATCAGCACTGAAAGGGCACAGATGAATGACGGCTGTGGCATGTGTCGTCTGCCCATGTCAAGTGGTGTGGTGTAATCCTTCTGTCCAGAACTGACACGTACCCTCTGTGTTTAGAAGACACACTCTGCCACTAGCAGAACTCACAGACATCACTGCATGCAAAGAAACATGGATGTCCTTGCCAAATCTGCAGGTCTGCAGTTTACAATTGCTTGCATGATGCAGAGTCCACTATAAATAATCAAACCAATCACAATAAATATCATAATGCACAGTTTTAGTATAGAATAATGCATTGAAATAACAGCATATTGCCAAAGTGCTGGAAAATTGTTCAAACGGGTTTAAATGGAACGCCCTAAGCCCTTGATCACTTGGAATCTGCTGAGCGAGTTGCTGTTGTGATGTCACAATTGTGTCACATTGTGGTCTATTGATCTGCCTGAAGTGCACATATGAGTAGACTCGCTCTCTTGGTCAATATTGAGGGGTCGAGGGTCTGTCTAAATAAACATCCCTCATCCACTTGACGAAGTTGAATGCACTTCAAAATGGCGTCGAGGATTCCACCGAGGAGAAGTGCTTGGTGGAGCCTTAAAGTGGAGTTAAACCAGCCCAATTATTATACTACCTAATTGAAAAACCAAAATAAAAGAGTTCAAAAAAGGACTGTCAGTTGATTAATAAATATATATTATCACTGTGTCGAACTGATTTTAAATGCAAAAGGCTTCCTTTGTGTGCTGCTTGCTTTTGGTAAATTTTGCTGAGGGATGTTGCGTAAGGGTCAAAGGACATTTCTTCTGCTTGTATTGTTCCCATTTGTAAGTGAATTTGGATTAAAGTGTAGAATACACTAAAGAATAAGTGTAAATGTAAACTAATATATTAAATTGGCAGCCCCAATTTAAAATGCAAGAGTGCAAAATAAAATAATATTGCAGATTAAAGCAATTAGGAATAAAAAAAAATAAAAAAAATAAAAAAATAGAAGCACTGAGAATATTTCTACCTCAGAAAAAGTTATAGGCCTACTCCTAAAAACTGACAAGTACTTCTGACGAATATGATTCAAATTTATGAATGATAAATTAAATCATAGCTGTACAAATTCACCAAAGAAGCAAATTGATTCTATAGTCACTTGGCTTAAAAGCATCTGCTAAACGAATTATCGTAAATGTAAATGAATAACCACAAAGCAACACATAAACACATTCCAGTGATAGAACCGTTGCATAAAATGAGCAGAACTGTGAAACAAGCACCAAAACAGAGCTGTGAGCTCAGCGTTTGAAGATATTTCTGCCTCTGTCATTACTTCACAGTAAATTAGCCGAACCCCGGGGAACAGAGGCCAAATCCACCTCCATTTTCATTTTTTTTTTCTTCTGAAGTCGTGACGTGATTTATTTTAATAGCAAGACCATGCATGATGCGCTGTCTGCGAAGATGCTGTCTTTTTTTCCCCTTCACCCTGTGGGGGTGGAAAAGCTCTGAGAGCCTATTTTCTTGTTGTTGTTTTTTTTTTGGCCTTTCGTCTCATTCTGCTTTCCCATTAGAAATCGCTCTATTAAAGGGGACTCTTATGGAACTTGAATTCCAGACTTCTCCAGTGACGCTGACCCAAGCTCCAATTTACATTACTAAATTCAATTAAGAGCCAAAGCTTGGTGCGTGAGCGCTGTGGGGCGGTTGAGACGGTCAGGCCGCCTGCGGTCTCACAGAGGGGATTACTATCTTTAATGCTTTATAAAAGGGGTGAATGAAGAAAGCCTGTAGAGCCTCTTATCATGATCTCTCCTGTAGAGTGTATGCAGATGCTGGGGGTCGTAAAGTTTACAGTGCTTCTGAAAACTTCACTAGATACTCAACCTATTAAGGGAACGTATGTCTGACTTCCCTTTTTTCATGGGGCACAAAAAGTAGTTATCAATAGCAAATGGTCCACGCTGCACTTTTCCATAAAATGTAAATGAATTGTGACCATGGCAATCAAGTACGATTTTTCACATTTTATACTATATGCCTTCAGAAGACTTTGAATTTAGTGCATGGGAACCATTTTATGGTGCTTTTTTGGAGCTTGACATTCTCAAGTTCTCATCTACTTTCATTGTCTGGAAAAAAGCAGCTCAAGCATGCTTTTAAATTTGGCCCTTTGAATTTGGCTAAATAAATGAAATCATACAGGTTGAGAACAACATAAGGGTGAAGAATTGATTTTCATTTATGTTTGGGTGTCCTTGCAGATCTTGAGTTTGGACTCCATGGTTTGGAGTTTTGATCCAACCAGCTACATGAGTCATGATACAAACTGGGAAATTGCATTAAAGGGATAATTCACCAAAAAATGCCATTCCAAAAGTGTGGGATTTACTTTTTCTGTAGAACACAAAAGAAGATATTTTGAAGAATGCTGGGCTCCAAACAGTTTTGGTTACCATTAACTTCCATTGTATGGAGAGAGAAAAAAAAAGAATTATGAGAATCCATTAGAATCCAGTTTGGGATGACAAAAGAGTGAGTAAATGATGGCAGAATTTTCATTTTTGGGAAAACTATTTATTTAAATGCTCGATCTGTGAACTTTTTCATAATTTTCTGCAGTGATTGTGGCCAAAATAATTGTGCAAAATGCTTAATAAACAAAGGAAGTACCTCATAATAATTTTTTTTAAATAAAAAAAAAAAAAAAAAAAAAAAAAAAATGTTCCTTTTCCTTTAAATCCTCACTTATCGGGCTTATGCTACTCTGAACAATGCCTGAACTTCGTATTTTGAGCACTTCTTGCATTGTTTTTTGCCTCTTCATGATGACTCGCTTAATTTAGTCCTAATTTGTAAGTCGCTTTGGACAAAAGCGTCTGCTAAATGACTAAATGTAAATGTAAGTAGCAGAGATATATTGAAGCATTTCTCATTTTCATTTAGTTCAACTTTATGTATTAAAATAACTAAAACTGAAATAAAAATTAATAAAAACTGTATCGACATATACAAAAATAATAAAAATGACACTAAAATTACTAAACGTTTAACTTAATTTTAAATGAAATGATATACATACATACAACTATAACATTATCTCAATGATACTACACAGGTTGTGACCACACAACCTGTATACAAGTATAACCCCGACACAAACAAAAAAAACAATCAGCCTTTCTTTCTCCCGTTCTCCCTCTCTCTCTCATTTTTTTTTCCAGAGAAGAAGAACAAACAACACCTGTTCATTATATTAAAAGCTTCTGCTATGTAGCTGTTCTGTATGAAGGATATAGAAGAGTCTTTCAGGGAGAGGGAGAAATGATTTCTCTCTGATGTGTCCAAGAATGATAATGTACCTCAGCTCCAGCACTGCCATTAAATAAATTCAGAAAAAGTCTAATACCTACTTTCAAAGAGCCTCCACATTTATGAACATTTTAATGGCTATTAAACATTTTAATGTATATTAATTACTCTATTTATATGCAGAAGGAAATGCGGTCATTACTAGCAGCGCTATTTTTATAGAAAAGGTGTGATGGTTTTCAATTGTGACAGCGTAAATGGTCTAGGCAATGCATTTGCTGAATAAAACAACTTTTTTAGTATTATTATTAAAGGTGCTAATGATTTATATGCATTAATTGCTTTTTTAAGTGCCAATGTGTGAACATCTTGAAACTAAACTTTAAAACCAAGACCTTCCCAGACTTCCTAGGTTGTCTACGGAAGCCTGTAGACTGCTTTTTATGTGAAGGACTGGTTTCGACATGTCTGAGAACCTCTCTTCCGTTCTATGACACATGAAATGAATGCTTATACAATGTTCAGGATAATGCCGAAAGAGCTATTCTGTGCTGTAATGTCAATGTGTCATGCAAACTATAGTGTCACATATAGTGTCACATAACCAGATCTATACAGTCTATAGTCTCAAACATATATTATATTCAAACTATCATGAAAGTTTAAATTTAATTACCTCGGATACCGTCTATCAACATGATGCCGGTGAATTGCAGAATTGAGGAAAATGTACTTCACATATTTACATAATCATCTAAAAGTCTAGATGTTTGTTAACAGTATATGGCTGCAAAGGTATTTCCAACTTATTGTTACTTTAAAGCTTTAAACGAAAAAAAAAGAACTTCGTCATGAGTATATTGGGGCATTGAATCACGTTCAGTCTCTTCTACGTTATATGTACGAGTGCGAGCACGAGCAATAAGTTGCTGGCTGCAGTTCACTTAATGGCCACCGGTGTCGCCGATAACAAGGGTTTCTGAATTCTACATTTCTCCTTTAAGAGCTAGAGAAAGAAAATTGGCAGCTTTTCAAATAATGAGCATACAGTACAACCTTACTTTGCTTCCATGGAAAAGAGGAAAGTACTAGATTCTAAATTAACAGTGTTTAAGTGACATCTGCAAGGCTACTGTGTGTGTGCGCGCATATTAGCACAGCAATTGAGAGGAAGGGTGTTGCACATTTGATATTATGATAAATAGCCCTGTCCGTCAAGAGTAGCAATGGCTATCAAACAAATTGGAGGGAAAATTCCACTTAACGTCAACGCAGATGAACATAAATGAGGCCCGTGGGCCCCTGGACGCCCGCCTCTGAAGGACGTGGGCCGCTCCGGCCCTGCCAGGGTGTGCCTTTGACAGACAGCCCAGATAGACAGTCAAGGAATCTGTCAGCTAAAAGAATGCTGGCACAATTCAGCCAAAGAGCGAGAAAAAAAAAAATGGAGTGTGTGTGGGCTGAGGGCTGAGGAGGGGTGTTGACAGGACTCGGATATGTGTGTGGGAGTGTATGTCAGAGAGCCTGGTTGAACAGAAGATGAAGCAACTGGCTATCACATCAATCGTAACCTGTTTGCATGCTAACCTGACCCTAGATGAGTTCTGCAGTCTGTCAATCCATTTGTCAATCCATTTGTCATTTTGCCTAAATCACCCGAGATTGATGTTACCCTCCTACTCTTTGCTCTCTCTCCTTTACCGTCTTTGTCTTGCTAACTCATTGGCTCAATCTCGGTTCCAAAACCTCCATCGGCAGCATTTTAAGGCGCTCCCGACGTGAAAGCTAATCCAAAAGGTAGGCGACTTACTTATGCTGTCTGCAAAGATACCTCGTTTTAGCCCAGCTCTAAGCAGCATCACATGTATCTTTTGAGAAGGCAACTCCAGAAAGCAGTAGGAGTGGAAAAATAAATACACGATAGGAGACGAGGAGAGAAACGTGTTGATTAAAATTATACTTCATTAAATTACTTGATTAAAGATTCAATTACATTTCACTCAATTAAAACATTCAAGTCATTCAATAGAGACAAGTATCAAAATAATGAATAAAGAATGTATTATTTTATTTCAGTATTTTTGTGTTCTGTGTATCGCACTGCAAGACACACACACACACACACACACACAAAACTGCTTGCCAAACTCGCATCCACTGTTCATGTCAAATTTAATTGCTGATTTGAAAATGTTACAGCATTTTTTTTTTAAGAGCAGATATTTTAGGTTGCCCAAGCCAATGTGAATGTGTATTCCTAAGTGCAAGTCTTACTGTACGTTCACACTGCCGCCGGCGAGAGCGGCAAAATTCGCTCTCGCCGCCCTGCCAACGACGCCGGAGAAAGATTCGGGGATGCTCTGATGCTCTGACGTAGATTGAAGGCGTGATCTTTTTAAACCAATGTTTACAGGATTGCGTTCTCTGTAATCCTCTCAGGCGGAGGACTTCTACATTCTGATTGGTTGCCGCCGAACCGCGTCATAGCTTATTACCATAAAGTTGACTTGACTTTAACTCTCCTCGCCACTCTTACCATCCAAGACGCACCACGCCGCCCTCGCCGGAGCTCGCCGCCGGCTCTCATTGAAAATGAATGACTTCCGGCCACTTTGACGCTCTTGCCGGCGGCGGTGTGAACGCACAGTTAGAAAACTGGCTGATTTATTGTGAAAAAAAAAAAAAATCTATATTTTAACAGTGAAAGACTCTAAAAATGCTATGGTAAAAACCTGTTAATTTGTTAACAGCAAGTTTTCCGAATTACTACAAAGTTTCAGGTAGGTGAGTTTATTCAAGATTGGAGCTTAGCTTTGCAGGAGTGTGTATCTCAAAGACCAGAGTTGAGAACCCTTGTTCTATACGTACATTATGTTAGGGGTGTGCGATATATTATACGTAAAAAATCTAAATTGTTGTTTTAACAATATGCGCTATGACATTATCGAGTATGTCCCTCACTTTAGAAATACACACCCAGAGAGTGCACGCATAAATTCAAGATAAGTGCTTAATGTTAAACAATCTCAGCATGATTACAAATGTAACAGATTTTATACAACAGATCAATTAAAAAGAAGTTATATACATATATTTAAGTGACTTACAAGTGACACAATATTAGCACAGCACTGTTTTGCGTCTCTGAGCAACACGAGGCGGTGTTTTGTTAATCAATGAATCAGCTTTTTGAACGAATCGGTTGAATGAATGATTCAATGACTCACTCATTAACAGTGACTTGCTGCCACCTACTGTTGGATTTTCACATTTAAAGTATCTTTTCATTTTTTTAAATGGTTTCAAATATCAGTATTCAACGTTTTATGTTTAAAACATCACAACATCATTTATGCATTTGTAACTGCAGGTTGAATGGATTCATGTCCCCTCTGAGCTGCATTGAAGAATCTGTTTAAATGCATCTAAATGCAACTTCAGATGCAGCTTCTTTGTTTCCTCTGCATTTTGTAAGGATTCATTTTGTTGATACTGACTTGATTTGATTTGTAACAGCCTATAGGGTATCTTATTATTGAATTTATTGATTACATGTAAGAATTTGACATGCGTACATTTAATTAGGTTAGAAAAATGGCTTTATAAAGGTAAAAAATGCCCATAAAAGGTACAAATCATTTTAAACTTAATACAAAATATAATTTCTTTCACTGCTGCAAACTGACCACCACACAGAATATTAAGAATAACAAAAATGTTAGGAGTCAGCTGTCCACGGCAGTCCTAAACCTTGCAAAGATACCAACACAATCTCAGCAAAACATCATCAAATAATTATCGTTAGCGATAAAAATCCCAGAAAATATCGAGATATAGTTTTTGTCAATATCGCACACCCCTAATGTGTGGGAACCTCAGCTTCTAACGGTAGCAGCATTGGTACAATGACTTTACCAATTGGTGATTGGCCCTTTTATTTAGAAGGCGTGACTTATTTTGCCATATTGCGCAATGCAATTTCTCCCATTCATAGTAATACAAGTAAGTCTTGATCTATATACAGTATCTATACAGTACATCTATATATTTGTCCATGGGAAGCGTCATAGAAGGCAAAGGTAGGTTTTGGAACAGAGCTTCTCTCTCGATCCTTATTTTACCGGTTTACCTTTATCGCATTTGATCTCAGTTTTCATTAATACTAATATTTTTTATATTCTTGCTGAAAAATAAGGAATTATTGCTATTATATAAGTAATAATATATATATAAAAAAAGTAACAATAAACCACCCACCTTTTCTCTAGCAAAATCAATCACCCAGTATTGTTTCCCTACATCAAAAGTCTGCCAGTGTGCCTTCATGCATCCAAACCTTTTTAAAGTGCTGTAGTGGTGGAAAACAGACTGCAATGTGTTAACAACATGTCTCCAGGTGTAATGAGGGTGTTGCGGATCTCGCTGTGAGCATCAGAATAACATCAGATAAACAGCTCCCGTCACTCTGGCACCTGACAAATGATTCTACGCTCCGCTGGAACACTGATAGCTTTTACACAGCCTCAGTAAATCGGTACTGGTGTCACACATCAAGATGGAACAACGTCATTGGCTGAGGGATGTGGGGGTGTTGTTGCAAATCTAAATTAGGAAGCTGTGGCCCAGTGATTAGCACAGATTGTGCTGTGATGCTCGTGTGAACAATAAAGGTTTAAATCAGGCTTGCAGTATTATCATTCACTGTCCACCTGCTATTGTTCTTAAAGTAAAAGTGATAAAAGAAAAAATATATAATATAATATAATATAATATAATATAAAAAGACAAAGTTTTGTATTTTTGTATGCATTTTTTAAATAAATAAATAGATAAATATAAAACGTATATTGCTGTGGAGTATGTTTAGACTATAAATACACAAATATTTAATATGATATGACTTATTCTATAATATAATATAATAATATACTTAATAACATAACATAATATTATATTATATAATAATACATAAACAAATATGAGTAGAAAAAATAATATTCTATTTTATTTCTAATGTAAATAAATATAATTTGAAGTACATTAACACAATTATTTTAGGTAAAAAAAAAAGTCTGGTTGAATCATTGAAGCTAGAGACTCTAAAATGCTTTTTTTCTTTCTTTTTTTTTTTTTATGACACTTTATTTTACAGCGTCATTGTTACATATAGTTATTATAGTAATAACTATAAATCATGCATAATTACATCCTACCAAAATTACATGACTAACCCTAAACCAAACCCTAACCCTATAGTAAGTACATGCAATTACTTAATATTACTCAGTACCAGTGTTGGGTAAGTTACTCAAAAAAAGTAATCCACTACAAATTACTAATTACTGCTCTAAAATTGTAGTTTGATTACATTACTGATTACTGCATGTAAAAAGTAATCAGATTACTAATTACTTTACTTTCAAGTTACTTTGAAAACCTATTAAACCTACAAAAATACACTACAAAGTGAAACTCAGTTCTTTCTGTAATTTAAAATTGACTGGAAAATATTACAGAAATATGAAAACAGCAACTTGACTTAAAGATCCAATGCATTTCTAGAACTTAACATTCTTAACATAAACTTGCCTAATAATGAAAACTGTAGTATTTTTAAATGTGTCTATCTACAGTCGACAAGGGCAGCATTTCCTCCACCACATACGCTGCTACAGCTCTCTTCAACAAAAATGTTTATATTTCCACTTGCAGAAACAACCACCACACTTGTCTCCGTCTATTTTAGCAGCACGAGTTCTCCAGTAAATTTTATATATAAAAAACAATAATTTGACCCTTCGCAGGGAGCTTGATTGACAGGTGATCTGACCAATCATACTTCGCCATCCACCATTTTGTCCGACAAAGCAGTCAGGAGAGTTAGTAGATTAACATGGGAGGATTTGAACTTGAAAATCGGAGTGTACTGACGCCTTTCCGTGGTTAAAACAACATTCCTTCTTATGTTTGTTCATGTTTATTTGAGGCTATAAATTAACTAGAAGGAAGAGATGATCGGTTCACGAGCAGCTTTAACTGATGCTCTACAGCGATCTGTCATGACACATTAAAGAGCCACAAAATGGTATTTATTGTTTAAATTTCTTTTAAAAAATTACCAAATTTGAAAGGTGAGACTTTGTTTAATATGTTTAATATCAAACGTCACCGAAATGTAACCTGGTCTGTCCTGTCTGTCAGCGTGTTGTCAGTCTCCTCTCTGCTCCGCGATGTATTTTTCACTGCATGAGAACATGGTGTGGTGTGAGAACGGCGTAGCTTGTCGGACATAGCGACAGTAACTAAGGGGGGCGGGTCTTTGCGGCATGCTCAATAACTGACGCAGCCGCCCCAAAACGTTATTAGAAATGCATTTTAATTTATGTACTTTAATATTTTTTCTTAACAATACATTTGTAACGCAAGTAACTTAATTTTATTGACATCAGTAACTGTAATCAAATTACATTTATTTTAAATGTAATGAGTTACATTACTGCGTTGTCACGAAAAGTAATTAGAATACAGTAACGCGTTACTTTGTAATGCGTTATACCCAACTCTGCTCAGTACTTAACTCTATAATTACAGTGTAACAAAGACACCTTAAAATCAAGTGTAACCTTTTTTTTTTCTCTATCATCAAACACACACAAATATTGTAACTAGTCATAAAAAAATGAGTTGTCAACCCACCAGTTCAGCAACTAAACGGCTATACAGTATCACACAGATATGAGGCTGTGACGGTCTTTCACAACATGGCAACAGAAAACATGAACAGAGAACTGGTCTGTCGTTGTGTAAGGCGAAACCATGCCCGCGCTCTGTTTTCTCAGCTTCGTCTCCCTTTCCTCTTCTACCTTTAACATCTGTCTCCCATGGCACTCACAGACATATTCCTGCTCAGGGACACTGTCTGAAGGTCCCAGCGGACTATAGCACTCCCTGAGAATTGTCCCTGTCCCCCTTGTCACCAATTTGTGTCTGCGGGCTGACACTGGCGTGCATTGGGAGCAGGCCTTGGTTCCCCCAAGCGCCATGCCTCAGTCTCATTTAGGATTTCACATTTCTCTGTGGTTACAGCATTGAGGGAAGAAAATAACCTAGACGAAGACAATGAGAAAAAGGCAAACAATAAGAGAGAGGTAGAGACAGAGATAAAGAGAATGCTGCAATACCGTTGACAGTTCATCTGAAATGTTTGGGTACAGGTCAGTCAGAACTAAATGAAGCAATCATGTTCTCCATACAATCCAAGCCCAAACAAAATGCAGCATTAGAGTACCAAAAAGTGGCCTGTACACTGTATTCCAAGTCTTAAAGTCATACAATCGAAAATAATGTAATAGTTGCTATATCTTCTACAAAGCTCACCTTGTTCATGACAGAAAAGCAAATCATTTTAAACCAGAAATTTCAATAAATTGGCTATAGTCTAAATGATTTGTTCACAAATGGGATCATAATCTGAATGCAACATCTTTTCTGTTTTTATTCATTTTCATCTCTTCCTCACACACGTAGAGTTATTGTACGACTACAGAATTCCTGGAATACAACATGGGTTATATGGACCAAATGTATGATTTTCACAACTATTTGAAGCTTGAAAGCTTCCTCTTTCTCTGTTGCACAGAAAAACAAATAAAAAATAATCAAGTAAAAATAGCAAATGTTGATCCATACACAAAAGTAATTGCGTATAAATCCACTGGTGATCATGATTGGTGCTCTTGAATCATGTAAAACCGAAACAATATGTCTTCTCTATTAATCTGTCACCCTCTCTACCATTAACATCAATTTCCAGAATGGAAATTGTTGCATTTAATCCTACGCATCATATCCTACACAACACGCTTCATTCAGTTACCTGAACATACTCAATTATCCACTCACTCTCTCACATGCATTGTGGGTAGCTACAGCATAACATGGAGTGAACTATGTGCATACATTTTAGACACTTACAGTACATTATGTTTTGCTATGTATATACATAAGCGGGGTTTTACTTCTGGTAATGTCAATAGTGTGATACTTTTACAATTTAAAATCAGTCAGAGCTATAGAAATGTATCTTTATACTTACAAGTAAAGCTAAAAGCTAAAACGTAAAAGTGGCAGTATTTTATCTTATAGAAAATTATGTTTTCACGCAATGAAAGCATATTTCAGCAGTAGTGGCCACTCAATGAGACGGCAGCTTTATCAATGGTTTGATTGGTTTGACTATATTCTGAAAGCTGTCATCTGGTCATATGATCAGTGGCGTCCTGAGGAGAGATCAAACACGAGCTGCTCAGAAATGTCAATGAAAGAATTGTTACACTCTAGTTGGCGACTATGGATACCTTAGGTCAACGGGAAAGAATGAAAGGGAAAAGGAGATCTTTGGGGATTTTGGTATGATGTCCTCGTACATCTTCTTGCCTATAATTTTCCACAACTGCATCATTACAACCCAAATGGCAGTGGAGAAATGTAGAGAAGCTAGATGAGATGTCCAATGGGACACCGAGGGCTCAAGGGCTTTGAAAAAAAAAAAAAAAAAAATCCATACTGGAAATATATGTTACCTGGGCCCAATATATCTGGCTTTCCTCTTTCGGCTCAACTTTCTACATAGTCTAAAAGTCGAGAAACTGCTCAACCTTTCTCGGGGAGTAAAGAGGGGGATCTCTGGGGCTTTGGTGCACCATTGCCTTTCTTTCTAAGATAGTGTACTTTCCAAACCCTATTTTACAACTCCTAAGGGCAGGGACTCTGGGGAGGGATGTGGTTTCAGGTTTTCTGGAATTAACAGAAACATGCTGGCCTAGCCATATTAATGTAGCCATCTTCCATTTGTCTTTCCAGACATGAAGTGCAGCTGCCATTTGGGATGTGATCAATTATTTTATCATTCCCCCAAGAAGGCCTTTAGATAGACAGCATGAGGCTATAAGTATTGATTAAGCCACAGGGTAGACACTCAGACACATAACAAGCTGGAGGTTGCTGAATACTGAACTCTCAACCGTAACGAGACATTGTTAGGGACAACCCATTTTATATCAGTAACCTTGCTGGTACCAACCTACTCACTATAATCCAGGGGGATCCAATTTGTCTCCAACAGAGAGTTTCAACATGCCAATTTCACCTGGTTTAGTATGATTTTTTATAGATTGACAACATCAATTTGCTTTCTAAAAGAATATTTAATTTAACTAGAGCGAAAGGTACACATATGGTTTGTTGAAAAGCAGAAGATTACTGTGCCACTCAATACCTTCTCAAACTATTTTCTGAATCTCTCTTCTAGCGGCTGAAGAGCAATCTGAAGTCTAAATGGCCAGACTATATATACACAGTACATGTAAACAAAATATTCTGTATATGGGTGTTTCTTCAACTTCAGGCATTTTTAGACTCCAAATCTCCCTTGTATTAACTCACATTTTTAATTTCAATGAACTCAAAATTTTAAGGCAACTACTTTAAGTTAAACCAACAATCACATTTTTTTTTTTTTTTTTTTTTTTTTACAATGTGTCAATGAAAAGCATTCTTGAGATGAAACAAAGCAAAAAAAAAAAAAAGTTAAATCACTTGGAAATGGAATATTTTATTGTGTCAATCAAGTTGTACCTGGCAATTCACACACATTTGTGTTGTTTGATTTTTTATTTTACTCCAATAAAAATTCAATTCCACGATTAGTTAACCTTGAGAGCTGCAATAGTAAAAACGTGCTAAAAGTTTTCGAGAGAGTTCCACATGTAATACTAGCTATTTCATATGCAAATATGTTATCCAATCACAGCAGTGGGCGTTTACACTGAAGTCTGACAACAGACACGCCCCTTAAAACAGAGCGTTCAAATCAGAGGCTAAAATCAGGGTAGCATAAATACCATTTATTTATAAATTATGACAATTTTTTTTATGTAAAAATCATACTAACAGTATAAGTGCACCCCAGGAAACATTATAAAACATTAAAACAATACAGTTCATGATCTATTTAAATTAAATCAAAATGAACATTCCCTGACAGTGAAGGTACCTGTAATGATCCCGAATGACAGAACCGCAGTAAGGAAAAGACATGTAATCCACCCCTTGGCTACTACTGCATCAATTTAGCTAACACTATTAACAATACCCTAAGAAGTCTTACTGAACACTTGTTTCCTGAACTATTAAGACATTTAGCAAACTCACAACTTCCACAGTTGTTACAAGGAGAGTCCCTCTGGAGCAACCAGAGGTTAAGAGCCTAACTCAAGGACACAATGGTGACGGTTCACAGCTCGCTCCACGCCAGCCCTGAACTTTAAGCATAAGCTTGAAAGCTGGGAAACATGCCACTATAACCATTCTCTATGATAAGAACAGCATTTTTCAGAGTGATAGACCAAATCCCGGTGATAACGCAGCCACCAGCATAGATTGTTTACCTGTGCACAGTTTAAAGTGGACAATTTTGCCTTGAGTGATTGAAAACACTGTAACCTGAAGTCCTTCACCACAGTCCGAGAGTAGTGATGGCTGGCTGCCAGAGGTGGCCTCCAACCTTGAGCTCTCTAAGCCTGTATGCATCTGAACTCAGAGGAGAGTGGATCGTAGCTAGAAAGTGAGCCGCTAAGAATGAAGGCAGCACATAAAAGACCTCAGTGCTTTGCCACCAGCCGAAGAGACGGTGAGATGGAACTGATGGACTCGGAATACTAATCCCGTTACCACAGCAATCAAAAGGGACCTGTCTCTCTCCATTTTGCTCTCTTCGCCTCACTCCGTATCTTTCTCTCGCTCTCTCCTTCTAGCCCTCCCCCATTCATCTGCTCCATTTAAAACAGTCTCTTGACACTGACCCATGGAATAACAATCACCCAAGGCTGATGTCGAGGACACAGCAATCGAGAAACAGAGAAATACTTGCCACACTACAATCGGTACCTTTTTGAATGAACAAACGGACTGCTAGCATGAATGAAAAGGATGTCTCTGATAGAATGAACATTACTTTTAAGGGTTAAACTGGCTAAAGGGTACTTTTCATGGTGGGCCAGATCACTTCTAGGTCCCAACTCCAAATTTCTATGAAGATTTTAAAGGAGAAAAAAAGTGCTGACAATGTCAAGTCAGCTTATTTAACCATGGTGCTAGATCCAGGTACAAGCGACATAGAACGGCACAGCTCTCTAGTTGGATGTGACCAATCCTTACCTTACCTTGCTGAGTGTGTTCTAGTGGGTAACTATACTTTCCTCATTGCCACCTCCTCTCAAATCTGCTGGTATATCTACAGTATCTGTCTGTGATTCTCCTCTCCTGCTAGAAGATAAAACATGGTGGGCAGCTGCATGTTATACTAATAGCACCGTACAGTATAAGTAAGTCACAAAATAAATGCAATAAATGTAGTAAAAAAATAAATAATTTACTCAAAAAAATAAATAAAAAAATTTGAAATACTTTTCACAACCTGAAACAAACAAAAAAAAAGAACAAAACACTGACACAAACAAAACACTGCATAATTGTATTGCTTTCTTGCTGCTATGGGAGCTTTGGCATTAAAAAAAAAAAAAAGTGCATCAATCTGCATTGCACTAACTTATAGATGAAGTGTGTGATCTTACTAACTAGAATCACCAAACAAATAAAATAATATATATGTCTGTTTTCAAATGGCATGATTTCCCTTTGAAAATAATAATTGGACATGTGAATTCCCAGATACATGGTGCCCATGTTAGAGATACAAAATCGATTCCAGCCTGTGCCCCCTCCCCCATCTCTTTCGCCAATAATTCCCTGTCACCTCTCTACCGTTAATAAATCAATTTACATAGTGCTTTACCAATCTGAAGGCATCAAATAGCACCCACCACCTTAGATTCTGGTGTTCCCTGTAGCGATCAGCAGAGTAGTGTGTACACTTCCCCTCATCCTTTCCAGATCTCATTACTATCCTCTTCTCTCTCTGTTCCCATTAATCCACACACACACACACACACACACACACACACACACACACACACACACACACACACACACACACACACACATCTTCATGGGTGTATTTGAATCATGAGCTCTGGGACTGGTGTCCCCTGACGGATTACAGTTCGGTCCTGTGGATGAGATAAATGATAACTTCCCTATCGCAGAGAAAAGTAAATTAAAGTCAGCCGCACTGCTCGCCCTCCCCCTACACACTCTTGGCAAACTTGTTTGTTCACTAACTCCTGGAGAAGGACACCAAGACAAACACAACAGGTAGAAAAAAAAAATCATAGCTAATGCAGCTGGTATGGCTCTTTATACACACACACACACACACACACAATAAGGATTTAAACACACCTGGATGTTATTTAAATCAGCGCTTCTGTACGGGGATTAGCTAGGGAATATTCTTGCTGTCTCATTGCCAGGTGCAATGACCACAGGAGTCAAAAAATATTTCAATTTAAGTAAGAATGGTAGGCAATGAGAAAAAGAGTGATAATGTTACAGTTTTTCGATTGCTAAACGACAGTGAGCACAACTGGAGCTACATGTGCAAAACTCTAACTACAGTCTGCACTACCAACAGTCACCTGAGCTAAACAGTTCACATCACCTGCAAAACTCACTCCAAGCAACACAACTCTTAACACATGGCTCAAAACAGGCTCAGTGCAGCCAAACACTATGCACAACCCTGACTGAGATAACACACACTGTCACTCAGAACACACTGAGAGTAAAAACACTAGCATCAAACACCAATACAGAAAATACAAACTTTTCATCTTTACAGTTTGAACAATTTCAGTGACTTCATACAAAGCAATATTTTCTTCAAAGAAAAGAGTGACATTCTTTCACATGATTTATTTAAATTTTTAGAACATAACAATTCTTTAAGGTAAATTAAAATTAGCAGTTTGCTTCAATAGTCTGTAGTAATTTACGGAATTACAATAATGAGAAAAAAAAGGTAGAAACTAAAAGTACATACTGTAATTCAAACAAATAATTGAGGGGCTAATCCTGCCTCTCTCTAGCATCAGGCCACAGGTTTTCATCAACATCACATCTAATGTTCTCTCTTGCCATGCACCTGGGGAAGAACCTTCTGGAGTGCCTTATCCATCCCTGGCAGTCCTGTCCTCACATCCGGCACGCATGGCTTCCAAAAGAGACATTTGCTCATGTGGGTGGTGACCAAACACTTTCCACCTCCACCCATACAGAAAAAAAAAAAACATTGAAATATATTTTACGTAAAGTGTCGAAAATATATGTGCCATATATTCCAAATACATTGAAATATATTTGCATTGTTGGTCACTTATATTTATCATTTTGAAATATATTATGAAATATAACAAAAATATATGATGTTACAGGAAGTGTGAAATATATTTACATATATTTAACTAAAATATATTTATTGGGCCAATTTCGAATATTTGCATATATTCCAAAAATACATTTCAAATTTATTTATTTTGTGTATGGGAGCCTTTCAGCTGAAATTGCAATCAGCAGTGTTTGAAAGGCACAAGGCTGAAATCTATTCTGTTTTGAATGTGTGGTTCACAGTTTTGACAGCAGTGTGTTAGCATTTGAACAAAGTGCTGTAAATCCACAGTGTTGTGCAGGTTGTGGTTAAAGTCATGGGATAAGTGTGTAGAGTTTTGAAAACTGTGTTCAAGCAATGAAAAACAAACTAGAGTTTGGTCCACATGAACTGCTGCTGTGCAGACTGTAGTTAGAGTTTTGCACATGTGACTCCAGTTGTGCCCACTGTCGTTTAGCAATCGAATAAAACTGTAATAAACAGAATATGACCACAAAGCCAATCAATGTCCCTTTACAAAAGCAAGAAAGTGCTCTAGACACAGTGAGAATAGCTGCATCGGCTATAGATGGTGGATAACTAAACTAAGGCCCTGTTTACATCTGGCATCAAGATGCGTATTGATCGATCGGACTACAAGTGGACTACGCTAAATATAGGTGTTAATACAGATGTTATGAGCTTGTTCACTTTCGACCACTTCCAGGGGTATGGACACTAGATAAAAGTGGATACTAGACTGACACTCTATATGCTACTTACCTGTTAACAACATCTCTACGAAAGATTCCTATACCTTCTCCAACGTTCCACGATCTCCACTCTGTCACCATCTCCATAGTCGTTCTCCTTCGTCTCCTTCGTGCATTTCCGTCACCGTGGTTTCCTTCCGGTCATCGACAACCGAGCTGACATTTCATCGTCCCTCATCACGCTGTTTCCTCCTGCTATCTACGTATGGTCATTCTCTTGCAATTTCAATAAACTGATGTTTACTGTTCTCCCAGTGTACTCTCTGAGTCTGCATATCATTAGAGCAGGGGACAGCTTTCATTAGGATATAGCTTTAATTAGGAACTCAGATGGGTTCAGTAATTAATGTTTGAGGAAGTTAAGATGTGCATTTCAATCTCCAGTGTTTCACAATGACAAACACTGGAGAAGTCAAAAGAGTGATTCAAGCAGCTGTTTCAGTGTCTATGTGTTGTGACTAGCAGATCTGAACTGAGACTCTCAAGCCAATTATTCGTTCAGAAGACTATGAACCGCATAACAATACTCTTTCTCCCTGTATATGGAAAACAAACTTGTTTCCTATAGGAAAAAAAATGGTCATTTAAAGTGTTGATTAGAGTTGCTCTGCGGGTGGCCCTCCATCTGTTGTGTGCTCTGGCACACTTTGCCCCAGGTGGAGAGTGACATCTCTTTGTGACCCATATAATTGGTTCTTTACCACCTTGATCATATCTCTTGAGGAAGAGAGAGAGAGAGAGAGAGAGAGAGAGAGAGAGAGAGAGAGAGAGAGAGGGATAGCAAGACAAGAAACATCTGTTGTGCTCCTCTACTTCTGATGCAACAACAAGAGCTAGCTAACAAAGAGTGGCTCAGACACAACACTGAATTCAATGTGACATGGCTGGGAGACAAAAAAAAATCTCAGAATCTGTAACAAAAAAATTATATAAATATGATCTTGTAGAGTATTCATATTTAAATGGTCATGGCAGTTAATTGAGTGTTTGAGGGCCCCGCGATAACAACACCAATAACACAAACTTTTTGTTTCATTTCCTGCTTCAAACATGAAAACATCACCGCATTAACACCAAACTGTGGTTAGAAAGTGTTACTTAAAGGGAGACTTCACCCATTTGCATTAAGCTTTGTATTGTTAGAAACCCAGTCATATATTATAATAAAGGTGGATTTTTCATTCATTTTTCCCTGAGATGGGAGAAATAAGGATTTAAGTGTTTTACTTCCTGCTTATTATGACGTAAAAATCATCATTTTGCGTCATAATAAGCAGGAAGTCACATTTCATTGAAAAGTGTAGAGACTACAATAGCTCCTCATTATTCCAGGGGGCGGGACCCGCTCACGCTACAGACCTATTACAGATCAGTGGGTGGGACTTCACTTTCTGAAACTGAAAGCAATATCCTCCATCTTGTGTGAAGCTAAGCTAACAGGCGCTGTGGAGACAGATATAAAGTTATGACAATAGCGGAGGAGAGTGCTCAATATGATATAGAAGAAGAGGATTTCGGAAGTCTGATGCTTGAATCAGGTGTTTGTGGCTACCTTTACAAGCCGCATTATAGCGAAGAGCTGCCGAGGCAGAAGACCTGCCTGCCGCGGACGAGGAGCCCGGATTGGCTCGAGTCAGGGCGGACTGGTGGCGCCGGTGATCTCACTATGCAACTACGAACACAGAGATAGAGTCCGTCTGCGGCAAAGAATTTCAACGATGACAATTTCTCCTGGACGAAATCTCTGAATCAGACGAGGACACGGACGTTTGTGTTGTGAACCATCCTAGTTTCGCACCGCATCTGACTGAACATCCCGGTAACGTTACCATGCAATAATTCACCACTTCGAAAGAAATACAAATGAGGAGTAATTCACTAATAAGTTCGCCAACTAACTAACGTTAGACATTGTGTGTGAAATGAATTTCAAGCTCCGGTGGTAGCTAGGCTTATGGACGGATGAGTGATTCATATGCTGTTCTGGATTAGTGGGAGTGGCTTGCGGAGCTGTGCAATGTGGTGCATTGTGGGAGTTGTTGTCTTTCATACAAATGCGTCCTGAAGTTACTTTCTTTCTTTCCTCGGTCAAGAAGGCACCAAATTCAAAATTTATTTTACATTTCGACTACATATATGACCCACTTTCAATAAAGATCAATGTTCCCATGGGTGAAATGCTCCTTTAACAGTGTGCCAAATTTAATTTGACTAACAGTACTAAAATACAAAACTAAAGCTAAAATAATAATAATAATAATAAAAAAAGAACATACAAGTAAACTTAGTGAAAACTAAACTAAATTGAAAACACAGTTCCAAGAGGGTCAAACATTCAAAACTTTAGCTATATAAATTCAACACTCAGGTACTAGGTAAAATTATATATATATATATATATATATATATATATATATATATAAAGTTTACTTTCAATACGTCAATGCATTGTGAGGATACAGCCTCACTTTCTGTACGGTGTCCTCTAATTTATGAACATTTTATAGCAGGTTTAGTGTATCAAAAACTTTTGACAGGCATTGTTTCGATATGATCTGAGGCAAATTCTGGGATTAAATCGCTGAAAGCTGTCGGGGGGGTTCAGCAAAATTCTAAATAGCGAGTAATGTAGTCAGGCAGAAATGTAAACCCTCAGGTCCACAATTTCATTTCTACACAATGTAGTTCAAAAGTTAGCTAAAAATTAAACTTGAACTGTTGGTGGCGCTAGAGGGCATGAGAGACTGGCACCAACATTGCATTAAAGGTTATTGAGATTATCCGCATTGACAAATTTCACACCTTTTTAGCATATACTTCCAGAGGCTGCAATAGACTCCCAGCCAGAAGAAGGGGCCCTGTATATGCCTGCATTTGGATCAACACAAGTAGACCGTATGGACGGACACAGTATCTTAAAACCCAGAGTCCAGCTGGCTTATCAATACTACACACATCATGGCTGAATTCTATGTCAGATTTTAAGAGCACAGAGATCCACTCTCAGCTCCCATAGGGCTCGGCTCAGGACGGGGCTCTAATTAACAGCGGTGCTGCTTCACACCGGGAAAACGTGGGGGTGCACAAGAGAGCCTTTACGGTCCCTTGAGCTGAACCCGATTTCACACATTAATGAGGATTGTGACTGATTCAGGCTGCAGCAGTAATTGGTGCCCAATGGGAAGTTGTGCATTCAGGTGCTTCTGCTTTGGCCGTACTGTCGCTTGCTGCACATTCAGCATGAATGCTAGCAGCAAAGTCACAAAAAAAAACATGCTTGCTTCATGGGTTGATCTTAGCTGCCGATGCCATTGATTAGATAACAGGGATGTGCAAAGCAACACTTTCAAAATAAAGTATTTGGTGGGTTTCCGGAATAACTAGTCCACTAATCTGACTATTAGTTGCAACGTAATGGAAGTAGCTATTATTTTTCTTCATATTGTGATGTACATTTAAAGGTACAGTAGGTTAGGCAATATTTTTAATAAAAATACTTTTTGTTATTCTGGTTGAAAATCTCTTCACATCCTGATAGCAATCAATAATATAAGTATGTATATATATATATATATATATATATATATATATATATAATAATTTTATATATAATTTATATATTTTTTTTTATTTTTTTTATTTTACATAATGAGGAAGTCTCAAAACAAGTGTTCCTCCAATCTCAACCCAACTTTGGACTCTGTTGTTTACCTCTAATATTATAGTAATGTGCAAGTTAGGGGTCCCTATATAGATTACAGTCTTAGCAAAGATGATTTTTTTTATCCTTAAGAAACTTTTAATTATAACTGAATTAATTTAAAGACAGGGACACAATTTGTTCAGTAAACCACTGTTTAATAATAAAAAAATTTAAAAAAGCAATTTTATGTTTAATTTTCTCCCCCCTCTGCTGTACCGAACCATACCGAACCCTGACGTCAAAACCGAGGTTACCGAACTGTCAGTTTTGTGTACCGTTACACCCCTAGTTCACGCCATGTCATTTCCGAAATTGCAAGATGGCAACCCGTGATGTTCTACCGATCTGTTAACAGACTCATTATTATTGTAATGTTATGTGCTTTGAGACAAGAGGTATTAACGCCGTCTCACGTGACACTTTGCAGACTTTCTGGCTGTGAGCGTTCATGTGTTTTGGAGGAGACGTGGCTTTACAGACACTCTGAAAGGAGGATGGGATCTTATGATTTCAAAGCTAGCTTGGTATAGCTAGCCTTTCCGAAATTGCCTACCCTACCTTAAAGCGAAACCGATTATGTAGGGCGGAGCTTGGTCTACCCAATTTTGTTATTGATTGGATGGAGGCAGATCGGTTGGTTGTCAACCATCGTGACACATCAATATTAGTTCATAGTATTTTGAAATTATGACTGCAGTAAAAAAAAAAAAAAAAAAAAAGTGTTTTACAACTAGCCAGACTGGTTAGTGCTGCTCAAAGATGAAGGCATATGTCCGTTTGGTCTGAATCTGAGAGTGTTTGTGACTGCAGTCTGTTCTAAAAAGCTCGGTGTGAAACCCAAACAAATCCTGGTCCAAACAAGTCCTCCTGCCAAAGATGGTGGGTATGGTGTTCTGATTCAGAGTATGGAGTGTTGTACATCGACAGCTTGAGGTGTGTGGGTCTTATACTTCCCAAACCCAAGCTTGTTGAACAAGCTTGACCGGGAATGAGAGCCTCATTCATAAAGCAGATTGCTCTGTGTACTACGAGAGCCAAAGACGGATTCAAATTTTCTTCTCAGAGGTACAAAAACATCTTATTTTAGGATTTCTTTTTTGTAACTGCTGATTTCCAAAGGCAGTGGTGGGTATGATTAAATGTAATGATTAAATTAATAGCGGTAATACACCAGCTAATGTGCGATTTCTACCTCAGAGGCAGAGAACATTTACAGCTAGACATTATAATAGCACTATTGCACTGCGCTGTTTGCGACTCTAATTTTAAAGACACTGGAAGGATAAGTAATAACAGTCAAAGAACTCTTGCTATGGTACAGAAGCAAAGAAGAAGACCCAAATCCTTGCATGGGGATGCGAAGAAGAAATGGACCTCAAAGAAAGCTAGATAACACCCCCCATGTGAGTCAGGCCTCTGGTGTAAGGCTCTCTGTATACATACCAAAACCCTACAGGGTTCCATCAACCTCTCTCTCTCCTTTTATCTGTCTTTTTTCCTCTGTGACTTTGCCCAAAGTCTTCAAAGTGAATAGTAGAGAACAACTGCAATGAACATAACCGCATTCCCTCTGAATTTCAGAGAGGCTGGTTTTTCACCTGGCCGTGTATTTAAAATATGTGCATGCATGTTGGTGCAGTGCACGTATACTGCATCAGTTAGCGCTCTGTGTGAGCCGCAGCAGAGCGCCGTGACTTTAATGATTAACGACGGTTCTCCGTCAGGCCCCTGCACACCGCCCAAACCTCTGTCATGATACCAAAAATAGACAAAGTGCAGCGCCACATTTAATGACAACCTCTTCTGATCGATGCTCCTCTCATGCATAGAAGCAGCACAAAGACAAGTCTTTCAAGCAGACAGCTTCACAGCATGGGGAGGAGGCTTTTTGAAGATTTGGACAGCCCTTTTCCTCCCGCCGAGCACGAAAACAGTGATGGACAGACGCTCTGTTGCGACTGAGCACCGCCTATGGCAGACCTAAGGATGGATGGAGAGAACGTGAATGAGTAGGAGCTGTCATGTTTTTGGGGGGTTTTTTTTATAGCGCTCGTGTTTTTCTCAAAAGTACTTCTGAGGAGGCAATTGGAAGCTTGAAAGTCCTCTTGTAGTTGGAGATTGTTTGAATTGAATGATTCGCAATGAGATATAATAGGTTGAAGAAAATATGGCACAAAAGCGGCATGGGCCAATGCATTTCTCAAAACGAATCAAAACGAGAAAATCCAGTGGCATTTACTAGGCTTTCTCAGGTCATGTGTGCCAAATCAATAATTAAACGGCAAGTTCCATTTGAGTTGGAACTGATGAGCCGATCTTTGTTGCATTGACAATATATTAATGAGAATACATCACAAGTGCACCTTGGTCCTTAAAGGGATATTTCACCGATTAGCATTAAGCTTTGTATCAGCAGAAACCCGGTAGTATTTTGGAATGACCGTGCTTCCCTCCCTCATGTCCAAAGTCCAATTCAAAGGAATATTCCGGTTTCAGTACAAAGTAAAACTGATAACAATTGAGGCACAATGTTGATAACTACAAATATTACTTTCAGCTTGTCCCTGCTTATAAGCAAATCTGGTATACAGTGAAACACAATTACATTTACATTTATCAGACGCTTTTATCCAAAGCTATAATGCATTTCAAGCTACACATTTACATTCTTATCAATTCTTGCTTTTCCTGGGAATCAAACCCATGACCTTGGCATTGCAAGCGCCAACACTCTACTGTTTGAGCTACAGGAAAGCAATTGAAGTAAATGGAGCAATTTTGTAAACATTAAAATACTCACCGTTTCATAAGTATAGCCACAAGATGTAAACAATAAGATCACACTTTCTGCTCTTGGGAACCGTCAACTGGCTAGCTTCCTGAAATTTGTCACACCAGACACCTCAAGATTAAGGCAGATCAGTCTTAAGTCACAGATCAGATTAACCAAGCAATTAAAGCTTCCTCAAACATTACAATCCCTGAAAGTCAGCTCTGAGAGAATGAGAAACAAATCTGAAGAACAGAATGAGAACCAGTCAGCGTTCCCTAGGGATTTTTCGTTTTCCAAGACTACCTGCAGCTTTGTGCTTGGAAGAGCTTATTTTCCTAGATGCACGGGCTGTTGCTTTTCGAGCAATTTTACATGGATGTAGGGTATTTAACTATGTAATTACATATTAAGTCTACACAATGAAGTGAAATTATACTTCTGTCTCTGAACACACTGTCAATGAGGCCAAGAAATGGAGATGGATAAAAGGAGCATGATCCTAGACTATTAACTTTGAAGATCTACCATCTCTGAACAAACGTTGAGTGTTTGATGTTAGAATTAGCACAATGAGCTCAAAGATGAGGATATCTGGATGTAGGTCACGTAACTAGGGATAGTGTCATACAGGGAGTACTGTTTTACACACATGTGACGTTTTCACTTCTATAATTTATTTGTCTCTTACGGAATTTAGAGTGGTAAATATATATATTTTATAAAATAAAATCTATTTATCTCATGTATATGTATATATATATAGACTTTCATTGCCTTACATTTACTTACATATAGACTTTACAAGACTTACATTGCCTGGTGAGTGTGAAAGGAAATAGCAAAAGTCAAACGCAGGCCAAAGTAAGGATTACAACACCTAGCTGAAAGGTGTAAGAGACAACAGCAGCGAACCTCATCTTAACCTACTGGCTCTCTTGGTCAAGGGGAACCATGTGTGGACAGAAGGCCGGGGAAAGCTGGACTCGGATCGCAGAGCGGGCTCCTTCCTTCGTCCGCCCCTGCAGTTCAGATCAGCAGCGGAACCAGAACTGAGAAGACTCCTCCATCCATCATGATGACACTGCCACTGTTAACAAATCTTTAACAACAAAACTTCAGCCTCGCCTCGGGCATTGCCCAGCTCCACATAATATACACATATACTGTAAACACAGCTTCACAAATACCACCTGCAGATAGACTTCCAATGACCACACAAATACTCGAAAAAAATGCTTTTATAACAATATTCATGTATGGCATAATCTGCATACCTGCAGAGTTGCTAACATTGGCAGATTACTACAGAATTTATAGCTTGATACTGTTAGGCTTAATATATTGTAATATTTATTTAATTTAATCATTAAATCATCTAATATTTATTTAAATATATATTAAATAATTATTATATATTATCAAATACAAATCATTATGTATGATTTCAGCTACAAATGCAATACATTTGACCAAATATACAGTAAGTCCCATTCCTTAACAACCAGCACAGGAAATGCATGCACATATTCCATGTGGGCTTAAAAATTGGAACTCACACACAAAATCAGCTGTCCTTCCCATAACGCTCTGCTAAATGTGTGTCCCCAAGTTGTTAGTTTTGCAGAAACTCTGGGAGGCTACTAACAGTTTGTGAGTCTCTCTTGGCACAAGCACACACAGAAGCACAATTATTATTCAGAGAGGAGTGAGTTATATTGATTCAAAGTCTCATGTCCAAATAGAGAGACAGAAAGTGTGCGACTATGAGAGTGTGTGGGCACTGAAGTTAATAAAACTAGTCCGACTAGCATAGCCTTCATTCCATCTTCTTTCCTTTTGTAATGGCAGTTGTGTCGCCAAAGTCACTAGCTATCTCTAGCAGAGAAAGTGCCAGTCATTATGAAGCTATAACAGTACCATGGGAAAATGAATTGTTGCACAGGTGGTGAAGGCACCCTGCTAACTCTAACAAGAGCTAAGCATGAGAAGAACTTTTTGCACTGAGTTTTTTGTCAGATGACATTCAATATCGTTTAACCTGCTGGACTAAATCTATTTCTATTATGATGCTGAAGTAGGTGTGGGCGATATGGGAAAAAATATACTATCATTATTTTTTTCAGGCAGTATCATGATTGATTCATGTTGGTTTTTAAGACTATTTTGCAAGTCACTGAGCAATACAGCCAAACTAATTTCCCCGTTTTAAAAATTTAGCCTTACAAGGTAACACAAAATAAGCCAACTAATATGATTAATATTCTTTTGGTATCTCATAAATTACAAATTTTATGAAAATACAGGTATCAGTATCGGCTAGTACCAAAAATGTAAGTATCGACATCAGACTCGTTCTGAAAAAAGTGGTATGCCTAATTTATAATTTGGCAATGATAACAATTTTGTCATGCTACACTGCTAACAGCTTATTACCAGGAAAAGTTACAATATTTGTTGGAATAGATATTGTTATGCTAATAGATATGTAGCAATGCTACCAGCCAGTTAGGGCCAACATGACTTATCTACTACCAATCAACTATTTGTACAATAACCGTTAGTTTCAGCCCTAACGCTACTCCTTGACTCCACTGTCTACTACCTGAAACATCACCAATTACCAAAGAAGTATTTTAAGAATTCAGAGAAACACACCCAGATGAATTCATAGTAATAGAGTCTAATGATGTCTTTCATGCTTCATATAACCTCTGTTATATTTCACCTTGTACTCATTAGCCTTTCCGTATGTCAATGATGTACCAGTCAGTGTGTTAGAATGCTAGCTGGGAAGAAGAAAAAATGCAGTGTAGTCAAAATTCAAAGAAAGAAACAATATTTCCCTCAGACTAACAGGAAATTGAAACACAAAAAGCCACAACTCATACAATGACCCTAGCTGGCTTCTCTGCATGTAATTCAGCAAATCAGCAGCAGTCTACTATATTTCTGATAACAAATAGCAGGGGTTTTCAACATACTTCAGGGACCACCAAACCAGTTACTCTGCCAACTCAAGGACAAGTTAAATAAGAGCTACATTTTCACAGCAACTCTTTAAAAACAAAAAACAAATAATAATAAATAAATAAAAACTATTAAGAGTGTTAGCATCAGCATTAGCTAAAACTATCATTCATCCAATCATGACTCATAATTTGTACTTTTTTTTTTTGCTCTGAGGTTGTAATGGTCACCAGCTGGAGTGCCCTTGAGAGCCACCAGAGGGCACTCCACATCAGACTATTGTCATTCCCTCATAAACTACATTTCCCATAACTCACTGCCCGGTCTCATCATCCCTGATTGCATCCACCTGTGTCTAATTACCTTGTCAGTCTCAGCCTATTTAAACCATGTACTAGGGCTGCACGATGTATCGTTTTGGCATCGATATCGCGATGTGCGCATCCACGATATTCACATCAAAGGATGTGCGATGTCAAGAATAGGTATCGTATTTGATCCGTGATTCATGATCCGTACGGGCCAGCTGCTCCCCGGCCCGTAACGTGGATTAATTGCAAAGTTTAGCCATCATAGAGTGAAAGTTTATCATTTGCATGTGTTTTTAAGTCCCGTCAGTTTAAACATCAAGCGCAAGAAGTGTGCGCACACAGAGCTGGGCAGACACAAAGTTCAGTGCTCTTTCTGTAATTTCTGAGCTTGAACGGACACGAGAATTCAAAATCAAGTCAGAATGCCCGTCTCGGTGAATATCATCATAAAGACAGTCGGTTATGCAGGGGTTCTCCTACATTGAATTTTTTTTGCCGGTCGCTAAAGCGAATTTTTGTCCCGCCAAAGCCTTATTTGATCGATGAGTGATGTAGAATTGAATGACTGCTGCGCTTGACAGGGCGCATATAAGAACGAGCAGAGAGAGATTTTGAGGGAGAGAGAGCCGTCTTCAAACAACACGAGCGCTGACTTGCTCTCTCTCTCAAAATCAATTGACGCGATAGTAAAAGGTCGGAAGACCGAAGTTTCACGTGGAACATTCAGAGATTACCCGGTGTTTATGACCTTTGCCTGTTTTCGACTACGATTGTGGATTACCCTTTCAATAAAACTGCATTTGGATCCTCAACCTTCTCGGAGCAGTTTGTGACAGAAGACTTTGCCACCAATGGATTCGGCAGTGCAAATCATCCGTTTGCGGCAAGGTAATCGGTCCCTCGAGGACCACATCCAGGACTTCTTAAATATTGCAAATTTCTCTGGCGTTCTTGACTATGCTCTCATTGACTTCTTTTGTTACGGACTCAATGATGGACTCAATGATCCTCAACCTTCGTGTCTCGGAGCAGTTTGTGACAAAGGTAGTCTCTGCCTCTGGCTAGAATTATCTAATTCCAGAGAATTATATAATATAGTAATGTAAGTATGAGAATGTGAAAATTTCCTATTTTAAACTTTGTGAGACATTGTCATATTTGTGAGATATAAAGTCACATTGTGAGTGATATATTTTTGTCAAAATCACAAAAATACCACTGTGAGAAAAGAAAATACAATTGTGGGATATTATTTCTCGTAACTGAGCCTTAGGCTCTGTTTACACCTGGTATTAAGATGTGTTTTGGTCGATGGGATCACAAGTAGACGAGGGAGACACTTACACCTGAGGTTTTAATCCGTCTCTTTTGTCCACTTTTAACCACTTCTGTCCTGATTTCTTCAAAAAGAGAGGGTCTATGGACGGGTAAATGTATGGACTTTTTCAAATCTTTCAATCTAATGGATTAAATAAGATAATGCAATTTACATATGAACGTGGATGAAAAAACATGGAGAGCATCAGCTTTCATTTCTGCTCTGATAGCCGCAAGACTGCGCTGAACTTGATGAGTGTGTGTTAGAAATCAGAACATTGTGCTTGGTATGTTTTTTGTCTTCAAACTAAACTTGGGTCCTCGGCCAACAAAGTTCAAATCCCGTCTGGCTAACATGCTTCCCATAATGTTTATGCATTAGGCCAGTAGGCAGAGAGTAGGCGGTCTTTTGTGGCAGTTTGAACACATTCGACCACATGAGCGTCTAAACTACGAAAGCAAAATGAGACTACCTCTGGAAGTGGTCAAAAGTGGACAAGCTCAAAACGTTTTAAACCCTGTTTACACCTGTATTTAGTATGAGATAAAAAAAGTCACATTGTGGGAAATACAGTCACAATTCTGAAATATAAAGTCACATTGTGAAAAATAAAGTTGCAATTGTGAGATAAAATCACAAAATAGAAACTCTGGACAAAGAGAAAAACTACAAACTAAAACCACTGAGAAAAGACAGCACTAATGAGCTGTCAGACATTATTAAATTTCTCCTACAAACACCTCTGTACATGCCAGTATGTTTCTATTAACTCCTGCAATTGAATTAATTAAAGTCAGTGTTGGCATTCACTACAGATACTGTATGTATGCTGTTTAAAAACATAGACACAGCCGAAAACATTCAACTTTCACTATTTATGTGAAACAGACAGGGACCTCCAGAAATGCACAATGCACAAGGTGCTTAAAAAAACAACAACACATTAATGATTGTAATCAAAGCGTGATTATATCAACATTAACTCAAGCGTTCTAGATAATGCAGCATGGCGATCTGGCTTCTGCCTGCAAGCTGATATTTCAGTCTACATGAAACTAGATAAACATCACACACATACAACCACACCAATTAGCCTATATTAGCTACAACCCTAGCATAAAAACATATGATATGCTGTAACAGTGTGTGGATTTTATCCGCCTTTGTCAACCCCATTTCAAGGCTGCGGCACTTATTTAGGCCTACACACAGGAGAAAGAAGCTAGAAAGAATGTTCACATGGGCTTTGAGCATAGGGATTGTCTTCTCTGATCTAGAGATGAGCTAGAAATACCTAAGCCTGAAGACAATTAAATAATTAGTCCTTATTAGCTTTCGGATAACATGCCTGTAATTAAATAATTTGCACACCAAGGGATGGTGACAGTTCACCAAAACAAATTTTGTCTGTGGTGGGTTTTCATCTCCAATCTAAACAAAATGATTTAATTGCAGTTCAACATATGAAGGCCCAATTTTGTCTTTCAAAAAATTGTACACATAAAACAAGTGGATTCTGGAATGGTGGAAGTGGAACGGTTTTAAAAAGATAGTTTATATAAAAGGCAAATGTGAATATTTTTGAATATTCACAACAATAATATTGGTACACTTCTTGGTACACTTGCTCTAGTAACTCTTTCAACATTACATGGGTTATCAAGGTAAAGTAAAATGAGTATTTGGCTGGTCAGTGGTCATGTGATTTCAATATGGTGGCTACCATGAAAAGACCTGCTCCATGTAAAAATAAAAAGCTTTTATTAGGTGATAGATATGACACGCATACAGTATCTCATGTGTTGATTTCATGTGAGTATATATTATTTTAATCGTATTTTCAAAAGTAATTCATTACATATGAAACCTTAATGAGGGAAAACTTATGCATTCTATTCCACAGATTTCAGCATATTTACACGGAAGCTTGTTTCCGCCACGGAATAAAAAAGAAAAATAAATTTGTGACTTTATCTCACAATTATGACTTTTGCAAGTTTATATCTTGCAATTCAAACTTTATTTCGAGTTTATGTCACAATTCTTTTTCACAAAGACTTTTTTCTCAGAATTCTGAGATATAAACTCACAATTGCGAGTCCTAATTTATTCCATGGCGGAAACAAGCTTCCATAGATTTCCCTTTACAAAAAAAAAAAAAAAATTAACAAACATGCAGAATCCTAGTGGATCTAATTATTATACGTGTATATATGATTACATTATTTAGTAGTTAGGAGACGTACTGTATATGCCTGTGTGCTCTGATATTCTGCATTTATTTTATTTTTTATGATTTTGAATCATTTGAAATAACATGTGCAGGAAGCTACATATCCTCTATTCCAGGGTGGCCTAATTATGGTAAAAAAATATCCCAATATTCACCTAAAAATACTGTCAACATCTTTCCAGAGAAGAACTCTCCATGCTTGAAATTGGCTGGTGTCAGTAATGTCAGCTTTGAGGAGAAGGCTGTTTAATGCGGGCACAGGAGAAGCCTGCATCTCTATGACAGGCACATTGGCAGTGTCCTTCTGTCTGGCACAGCCAATCAGCATGCTGACTCAAGGGAGGAGAGAACTCAGTGTGGCTTTAGCTGAGAGGCACTAGAGCGAGCCAGGAAAAGCCTGACTGAAGCACGCACGCTCATACACGTCCTTTCATTCTCACTTTCCCATTCTAGTAGCTTCTTTTTAGGCACCAATACACACTCTCCATCTCTATTTCTCTCAATCGGAACACACAAACAGAAAGAATGTGTCTATATGCAACATTTTGACAATGAAGTCTATGAATGACGTTGATCGCCTGCATGGGTCAGATAACCTGTCTGTTTTATACTCCCTGCAATTAACGGTCCTCTACTTCAATCCTCACCCACAAATCCGAAGCTAATAATGCGTCACATATCAAAAACACAAGACGACACCAGCAAAAGTGACAAGTGACAGATTTGCGATATATATGCAAATGTATATGTGGCCACCTGGCGTGATACTATGTTAATATACCTACTGAATACATAGCCTACTGAACATTTGTGCTTTAAAACAAGAGCTCAGTAAACAAGTTAATATCGAGGAGCCTAACCTACATTATAGACACAACATGTCTTACTTTGTCCATTCTCCAACAAATAATCCAAAACAAACCCTGAACCCTCGCAAACCACCAAACAACACACCATTGTGGCGTTCCTGAATGAATCTGTGTTTTTATAATGAATTGATTCAAAGAGTCACTCATAAAGACTTCACTTATAAACAAACCACATACTAGCATACTATTCTTACTACTTCTACATTACCTTTATATGCCAGAAATACTGAGAATCGTGTGGTAGTAGCCCATGCAATTCCGAATTCAGCAACAGTAGTTTTATTCAGTTTAATGATTCAATGAATCGTTCATCCCTGAAAGGATCAGAGGTTTTAAATGAATTGGTGATTTCAATGACTCGGTAAAACACAGTAATTTCTCTCCACCTACTGGGCTACCAATATAACAATATATTGCAGAAAAGAGACATTACTAAAATATACAGACAAGCAGATTGATTCAAACAGTCCCAGTGCTGTACAAAATGCCAGCACTCAAGGAAAACTGCTCAGTCAATCAAATTCAAGAATCAGAATCCCTTGCATAATAAACACCAAAATGTTCTGACTGGCTATGATTTTGCCAGTGTCTACTGACAAAGTACTTGTCACTATAGAAACTTATCGAGTCACAGCCAGTAAGGACAAAGAGTGTAAGAGAAAGTAGCACACATGCCTCCCCGGTCCTCACCCTATATCAGCAGGACCAAACAGTGCAGCCAAGGGGAGTCAGTGATTACCATTTTATCACAAACAATTATCCTCATTGGAGGCAGTTCCAAAAGTTACTTTGCCTTTTGTAATTAGAGGCAAATAATTGAAATATAAAATGAGCTCTCTAAATCAAATCAAGCTGAAAGTAAAACACTTTGTTTGTGATCCAAAACGAGCCCATGGTTACCCAATCAAACAAAATAGCTTGTAAAGCAGCTTAATTGATTTTAATGAAACGGGCTGTAAAAGGAACAGCCAGCAGCAGGTCAAAAATAAGCCTGGCTTACCTTGCCGGACGTCTCTCGGTGCTATAGCGATGCCGTTCTTTGAATGCAGTTGTGTTACACAACAGTCGTCGGGTGGGGATTGCAACACGCTCGCGCTGGGGTCTAAGGAGTGGTTGTGGGGTGCAGTGGGCAGCAGGGACACCGGAGGGGCCGTGTTGGGACACACGCAACCCGTCTGGGAAATACTGCAGCTCTCGGCATCCCAGCCTGAGCCGACGTGCAAGCATTCCTCGAACCATCGGCACAGGACTCCACATGTAAACTGACTCGAATTCTCATTATTAATGAGCAGAACCTCTACGAGCCGGAAGTCCAGAGTTTCCGCCGACAAGGGGGTCTGGCCCTCGGACATCCCATCTTCGCTGTCGCTGTCTCTGCTGGGGTGAGCGGTCAAACACAGCTGCACAAAGTTCTTATCAAATTGCAGGAAGGTGTGGGGTCCTGGGACCATGCAGAGCTCAACGGCCTCAGGGTCCGAGGGGAAGGTGGGCTGGTCTGGCGGGCCACAGGTCTGGTTTGAGAGGTAGTGGTCCAGGGGCAACACCAGCGGGGAAAAAGCTAAACAGGCGCCGGCATGGCGATTGAAGCGGAAATAGAGCGAGTACTTGGTGGGGTCAGGGTTCTCCACAGTCCAGGAGCATCCGGATGCCAGAGCCGACGGGCTGGGAAAGAGGTCCCTGAGCGAAAAGGAGCCGTATAAAACCCCAGCCACCAGAGAGGAGCAGGGGGCAGCCTGACCCAGCGGCTCCACAGCCCAGGCCAGTGCAAAAAGGGATGACAGCACAGACAGACAGAGATGACCAGCAGTGTTCATCCTATGTCATTTGTCCTGCGGGGGAAGAAAGACGTATAGATGAGTGATCTTTAAGTTCAAACAATTAATCAGTCAAATATCATAATAAATCAAATCATCAGTTTATTGTTGCCTATTACTTGGCTTCAAACTATTTGAATATTGTATAGTCTAAGGCTATACAATTCTGGCACAATGGTTTGAATGGTTTATAAAAGTAACATTGTAAAGTGATAAAATACAAAGCATTACACGATTTCAAAAACCACCTTAAAATATCTTTTTGCTTCTCGTTTCCCTGACCCCTGATTTTATGATCTGATTCTTGTTATGCATGTTATGTTATCTACCTCAGTTTATTACGTTACCTATCTCAGTTTATCCATATTGTTTCTCTGTCTGTTGTAATGTTTATTTGTGTAATATTGTAAAGCGACCTTGAGTTTGCAGAAAGGCACTATATAAAATAAACATATTATTATTAGTATTATTAAATAACCCAGGCAGACAGATAGATAGATATATTTTACTATACTAAGATGTTTTATTATTTATTTTTAAATAACTGTTTATATATATATATATATATATATATATATATATATATATATATATATATATATATATATAATGCCATTCCTTATAGTATGTTGCTTATTTCAGGTTTTGATGAAAGGCAGTGGCTATTTACATTTAGAAACTGGCATTTACAATGACTGTAATAGTGTTAAATTCTGTTTGCACCATATACAGAAAATAGAAATAAAGGCATCTTGTTTAGACTAAGTGCAAATAGCATTGCATGTTATTTACACAGTGTAAACAGAACAAATGTGCTGTTTGTGCTAAAATGAAAATCTCCCAGCAATGGTAGATGGATTTAGTGAAATAAACATGGCCACACTTGCAAATATTTAGATGTATACTATACATATGCAATTACTGTATATGTTCATTACTTTATTTTGAGGAAGTGCACCGATAACTGATGAGGATTCTCCATGCACAAAGTAAAGTTGATTATTTTCATTATCGATTATTATCAATTAGTCGTCACAGCCCTAAATACTACAATAATTTGCTTTATGTGAAACAGTATCTGTTGATAAAACAAAAGAGAAAGAGAGTTCTGAAAGAGAGAATGCAAGAAGGGCAACACTATGTTATTTGAATATTAGATTCATTAACAGATTTACATCACTAATCCTCTTTAATCTGCTCTGCAGAGTGCCATAAACAAATGGAACGACAACAGAAAAACCAAGATAGGAGAAACAGAGCAAGATGAAGAGCAACGGTCGTGTCACATATCGGGCCATTTAAGCTCTCTGACAGCATTAATGAAGCGGAAAGTTTTCCTATAAATCAGCCCCTTCGGTCTTGATTCCCATCTGCCAGAGCTCCTCACGCCAGCCTTTATCCTCAGCTGCGTTTGCGAGCCCTAATTCAGCCTCTCCTGAGCCACCGCTCACTTCTCATTCAGTCGGCCCACCCCTCTGGCACCGGTCCCTTTGTCTTAATTACATGTGGTTAGTGGGTCACATTACTGGCATACAGTTGGCTGCGGTGGGACGTGCTTCATTTGGAGGGCCTTCGGGTTTCCGTACACTCCCACCTGGATCAATAGGTGGAAATCTCTGATTTTTTCCCTCCTTTCTGCCTTTTTGTCATTCTGTCTCACCCTTCCTCTCCTCCTTCCCACTCAGAGCAGACTTGTAAATCATTTCAGGGCTGCGTGTTCTCTCTGTGAAGGTCGCAATCCTATTCAAAAAGACACAAAACGGACACGCATACTTTTCTCCGATGTCTGAAATCCCTGACGGATGTACCGAAAAGACTGATGACTCTTCTGTGGAGGGTTTAGCCTCTCAACTAATCTCCCACACTTTCATTTGCGTGCGTGCACACACACACACAAACACAAGCACGCATCGCTAGTTTCCCACTGTGACATTTACATGTCTTTGAGTTTTTGTTCAACAGGATGTGGCACATGCTGCCCATTTTTTTTTTTCATCTGTTTGATCATTTTTGATCTATTGATTCAAAATACATAAGAATGCAAATTCACACATAGAATGACTTGAACACACCTCTTCTATGAAAACTATGTCTTTAATTGTTGAGTTAAAGGGGTAATGAACTGGCTTTATATATATATATATATATATATATATATATATATATATATATTTGTTGTCTGAGGTCAACTTATGATGTTCACTTGGTTTTTACATTCAAAAACATAAAAATGAATAAATTTAGGCTATTTTCTACCCTGGTTTTGAGCCTAGCTCTGAAACGCTCGGTTTTTATGGGCGTGCCGCATTGAAGACTTGGAAGTAAACGCCCACTGCTATGACTGGATAACAGTTTTGCATATTATAATGAGTTTCATTTAATGTGCGAATCGGTGGGCGGGGCTAAACAGGCAGTGTTGAAGTAGGCGTTGATCTTCTTCTGCGGAGGTGGTCGTTCGCTGTGCCTGGTGTCAATAAAAGCTTTTGGACTAACAAGGAAGTTTTCAGTTCTGAAACTTACAGGATATTCTTATAGTATGATGACCTCTTATATGTAAAACGCTCAAGGAAAATCATCACCCCTTTAAAATTCATTTTGATAATTGTGTTGGGTATGAAGTAAAAAATGTCAAGGTGATACAAAGATCCTGATATCACAATGAAGACAAAAAAAGCCTCATTAAAAGCATCATAAAGAAAAACCTAGTTTGCCATAATATTTATTTCTTTGACAAAAAAATATTTAAATAAAACCACTTCACTGCTTATCCATGTTTAAAACCCACAACAATATCATCACATAGAAATCCTCATGATTGTTTGTCAAGGTAAATAAGTCTCTAGTCCATACTGCTGTAAGTATGTAAGATATGCAGCTGCATAAATATACATACATAAATCTAGCTGATCTAGGCAGGTGGAGCTGGGGGAGGAGGAGGGTTTCAGAGGAACTGTGAAAGAGCACTTCAGGACTGGCCTACAGCAAACACTGAACCAGACTATTTAAATGATGTTCAAGCAATCTCATTGGCTTCAGGATCAGCAGAGCTCAATCAGCTTGTGTCATGTGGTAATGATGTGATTGCTTGTATGTAACGATTAACATAACTTGACACTTATACGATCATTAAAACATTGAACCTTATGAAACGAACATCAATGCCAAGAATATATATCTAAGGACTTGGTATATGTGTTTTAAAAGAGATTTTTCCTTTTTAAATGAGAGCATTTTTCCTTTTCTTTATCATGTCTTTGACACATTTTGCTGAGGACGCAGCCTTTCATGCTTATTTCGAGTTTACCTTTGATAGAGCATCAAAAGTTGAATATATAAAGATAAAACGCATTTGTCTAGTCAAGCATCTGTTGGGATGTTATGAATATTCCGATGCATCCCAAAAGCACATTATCTCAGTGTATGAGGTGTGCTGGAATCAGTCACCAGCAGTGAAGCGAGTTAAATGGAGCTACGAATTGGCTCTGGAGAGGAGCCTTTAGACAAGGCAGATGAAAACATGAGAGTTTAAAGTGGATACATCTTTCATATGACAAGAGTTTCCTGACTCAAGCTTATTACGAGATGGCTGGAATAAAGGGTTTACATGAACAAAATGGCACAAACAAATTATTCTACCAAGAAATAAATAAATAGATGAATTGGCACAAAGAAACGAGTCGCACTCCATTTCACAAGTGCTTATCGCTTCTCTCGTGTCTCATATTTTTGGAAAATGCTTATCAGATCATGCGTTTGCTTATTTAGTTATTGATTTATTTTGTGAGATTATTATTATTTATTTATTTTTTTGCCACCGGCTATTTTAAACTGCAGGGAGCAGACAGACCATATCTGAATGTTTGTATACATGTGACACTAATCTGATTGTGTTCCCCTCCCTGAATCATATGAACAAATCCTTTCAAATCCGATTTGCTTTACTTTCATAGTGTATGTGGTCCTGGATTGGATACATTTCTGATTGGAGTCAAAACTGTCACACCAAAATGCATGTGTTTGTTGAACATAAAACAACACTGTTCATTCATTCAGTGCCAACAGCACCTTAAAAAAAATCCAAGAGAACCAGAGATGGCAAAATAACACTTAATTGATATTGGTGGATATTATTCATTATAGGCAAAACTTGAGGGGTTATGTCACAACATAGCTGTGTTAGGACATTAGTTTTGCACCAGCGCCAACTTTAATGCTGAGAAATGTGAGAACAATTCAAGAGGCCCAAAAGCCCTGGAGGATTAATGTAGGATAAATGCATAAATGTACATTACACAATGTATAAATAATGTACACATACAAACACATATGTACAGCGTCATGTGTCCATGCATTGGGAAATAGCACTAATATAATTCATTCAGCTCTTTTTAAGGCAGCTGTTTGTTTAAACTTATCATGTATACAGGTCACTGACAAACATGAATGAGAACTGTCAAAGCAAAAAGGTCAATATGAACACGGCCACCATTTATCAAACATATATGTGTACTTTATTCCTGTGATGACTATACCACCTTGATACATTTTCATGTACTCGATTACTTGTATAAAAGAATACTTACTTTTTGAATATTATTTGTTCATTAAGTACACCAGTGAGCAGCTGTCAGTAAAAACAGAAGAGCATCCCTCACTAGCACAAAGAAATCGAACACTAAACCGCCTCTGAGAACAGAAGCTTGAAAGAAGGTGGGAAAGACATAGAAGGTCAGGCAAACACTGTGTAAGGAGCATGTCTGGAAATAATAGGTTCTGAGATGAAACTGAAACAGTAATGAAATACAGTGCAGACATGGGGCCCTATCTTACACCCGGCGCAATGCAGCGCCAAGTGCGACACAAGTGTTTTTTGCTAGTTTCAGTCTGATGCAGTTATCATTTTCAATTTGTTTAAATAGCAAATGCATTTGCGCCCATTTGTGCGCCCATGGGCGTTCTGGTCTGAAAACGAGGTGTGTTCTGGCACATTGTTGGCGCGTTGCTATTTTGAGGCAACAGAAATAGACTGTGCCATTGACCAACTGAAACCTGGTCTAAGGTCAATGGCACAATATTTATTTTTTTGTTGTTTAAAGAGCGTTAGTACCGGTAATGTGCGCCTATAGGCGGGTCCACAACGCGCGTACACTCTGCTTATTAAACACACAGGGACGCACAGCAGCACACAAACATGCCAGATATTAAAAATAAAAGGATTACAATGTAAAAGATTATTATTGTGTACATAAAGATATGGTGAAATCCGGCTTGTCCCGTAGATGGTCTGCTTGCACACTTTTCACACGAGCAGATCCGTTTGCACTCTGGAGACGCGTTCGTTCTTTCCACTATCAAATTCCATCATGTAAATAGCAAATCTGCCATGGCGCAAGTGCAACTGGCATTTAAAGGGAATGGGAGATGAGACTCTGATTTGTTTAACGCACGTAAATCCCAAAACACACCCATTACTCATTATGAGAATAGGGACAACCCTTTTAGACCATGCGCTTAGCGCGCCGACCATTTTTCCCATCGTTAAACTAGCAAAAGTGGATTCTGACATGCCCTAAGTGAACTTGCGCCGTGCGCTTTATACCATGTGCTTAGATCATTAAAATAGGGCCCATAGGGATCTTTCGAGATGTAGGGATCACTTTGATTTTTGTCAACTTTATCATTTTTTTTCTCTGCTTAAAAAACACAAACTTTGGGTGTGACATATTTAAAAGCATGTCCTATTTAAAGTAGCCAATGGACTTTAGTTACATCACAGCCATGATTTGTTACTTGCTGGATGGTTGCAAGGGGTGGGGCATTCACATTCAAGAGATATTTTTTATTGGATAAAAATCTCTATAGTGCAGAATGAGTCATCAATATTTTGTTCCATTTTCCTGGAAGTCAAAGGCTTTAAAATGCACACATCTGCTAAAACTGAATTGTATATTTGTTAAAAGCCAACGTTTAGGAGCACACTAGCATACAGATTACCTCAAAGCTAATAGACATGGACTAAAGCCACAAAACTCTCATTTTGATTTCCATAGGTCTTTAATATGAAGAGACTACTGTAAGCAAGAAAAGTAAATACTGTGGTGCATCCAAAAATGTGCCTTCTTTTGTTTGATCTGCTCGACCAGCCTGACATAGCAACACTGAATCAGCCAATGGCGTGGCTTTGGGGGTGGGGCTATCAGTATATCCAACCAATGACATAATTCTGAGAAAATGGTTAAAAAAAATCAAAACAAAACAAAAAAACATTATTTTTGTACATTTTAATTTGCTGATGCTAGTGGTCCAAAAGTTCATCTTGACCTCTCACTTAACTTATTCACATTTAAAAAGCCAGAATAGTAACAAATGCAGTGTGAAGATAAAGAAGAACATGAAAAGTCCAGAATGGCTTGCTAAATATTTTTAGTCAATTACTCATCTTGTGAAATTACTCATACTTGTGGTCGGCTTGAACATTGTTAAATGACTTCAAAGCTGCTCTTGCCACAAAAGCAAAGCTTTGTAGTTTTGTGTTCAGGTCAGGTAGGCCAGCTCCTTGAGACCACATCCCCAGGGTGTAAAATCATACACTGACACACACCCTCACAAACAATTACATAGTTTTCCGGCTGAACAAGCCATGTTTCATAACAGATGGAAGCAGCACCTTGACATTTGTAGATCCTTCTTCAGTGTGCGTGCTCAAGATCCATCTGAGCATTTGATTGATGGATACAAGGATTCTCAGGCAACCTTGGGGTCCCCTGGCTGTTCGGAGGGTATCAAAGGCCCTGTAGTGGCTCCTACAGCAAGCTAATGCAACGCTATAATGACCTTTCAGATGCAGGAGAGCAGGCTGAATATGCAAGAATAGCAAGGTCAGGTTAAGGGCACATATGTTGCCTCTGGATATGATGTCCAAGAGTCTAAGCAAGACTCCATATGAGGTTTGAAGGGCAAAATGTACTTGAGTATAGTGGACTTTGGAGAGGTGAAGAGAAAATACCAGATGTTTGGTGATTTCCCATCAGGAAAAGGAGGATGTGTGTTGGAGAGTGTGAATATTTTTTTTTTGGTTGTATTAAGTACTAAATGACTAAATTTCTCTTTAAATAACAGCATTGATCGGGTGTTCTAGAGTTCTTCTACTGGACTCGAAAGTCCTAAATGTGAAGATTTCACATTTAACATACTAATATATTGCATTATCAATAGGGACTGCAATTGAATTCACTATTAACTATTCTGCAATCACTCTACAGTAAATCAATGGGAACCACACTGGAAAACAGTATTCTCACTCCTATTCTCATTTTCAGGCCAATTTATAATTCACAATCATGACATTCAAGCACTTAGCATACATATACATACATTTATATATACAGTATATTGCGATTTTCAATTTTCAGTTTATGCATTCTCTGGGAATTGAACCCATGGCCTTGGCACTTCTAGTGCCATCCTTTACTTTTTCAGCAACAGGAAAGCATCTTCTTACAACTTGCCTGAACACATCTAAGCATTTTCAACCAATATATTTAGTGTATGACATTCTAATTTTAACAGAGTGCTGCACGATTATTTGAGCTGAAAGTTTTTGTTCAGTTAGTTTCAGATTTACCCACCACTAAACATTACGTTTAAAAAACAAAAACAATTATTTTAGAAATCAGCTAAACAGCCCCTGAAGGCAGATTCAGCTACAGTCCAGACCAGAGTCTATGTCAATAATCATAAGCATGGCTCTGTGAGACTAAATGCCTTGCAAATTAGCATTAGGTTTTGTGAATCAACCTTCCAGTTCACAGAATGCCATACCACAGATTGACCCCAACATGTTCACATTATTAGCCCAGAGCATAAACCAACAACCCACAGAGTCAAGCAAGTCTTTCCCAGCACTTATTCCTCAGTCTCAGTAATCCGAACTAATGCATTCTAAATGTATGAAGGAGTTAGAGTTTAAAGATCAAATACATCAGCTAGGAGGTCTGTCTTCACCTAAAGTGTCAGGGTCAGTGTCGATCGGCTGGCCTAGTAAAACCCTGACCCATTTCAGCAGCCCTAAGCGTGAAAGCCCTCAGCTTTGAGACACTGTGCAGAAAAACTGAATGTTCTGCTTCACTAACCAGGATACCTAGTGAGAGACCTGACCCTCGTTTCTGTTTCATCAGGTTCTGTGTATACCGCTCGGGGATGGGATTAGGAATGAGAGATACCAACTGTCTCTCAGGCCACGATGCCCCATAACTCCAGTAGTAGATAGCTCTGTTTTTTTTTTTTTTTTTCTCAGCATCAGCGTCATCTCATTGCCAATGAAATGAAGTCATTTTATTGAGACTAGCAAAAATAGATACACATTATTTTCACAAATATCATCAATCATGTTCATCATCATTTGCTACTATCAGAGGAGTACAAAGCTACATGATGCGAACACACAAAGTATTGAAAATTCGAATACATTACACTTAACTACAAACACATATCTAAACCCATTTCATGCTTCCACTGATGGATCAAATCATCCACTCCAAACACAACTAAAGTTTATGCTGTGGTATCACTATGGTAATATTAACCTGAGTCTTCACATCCTCATCCTTTGGAAGTGTATACAAAGATAATTTGCTTTTGCAGTGCAGAAAACAGCAACTTTCTACAACTACAGTGTAATAAAATAGAAACAGAAATTGTTCGCAGGCAGTCAATGAAGACCAATATACACATTTATTACATTGTTAAATTGATATGTTACGGAAAATGAGTCTTTTGGGAGACAATAACTGTATTGGTCTTTAGACTTTTTACATTCACACACAGCTATATTACACACAACATGAAATGTAACATTCAAAAAACACAAATACTATTGGCCAATTGTCTATTAATAGTTCTAAAGTGCACTAGATACTAGAAATCCCGCACCCTCCCCATCGTGACTCTAGGATAAGCCCTCGATGTCCACCCCGGATCCCGAGTCCAAGTACATGAGCTCTCTGAAGAAGACCCCAGGAGAGAAGCTCAGCCCTCTCTCTCGTCAACAAGGTCATGTGGACCGCATGGTGGAAGATTAAATTACATTTTCTGTGGAGTGGATGCAGCGCAGTGGCTATTTTACTCAGACCCCCAAGGCCTCTCGCAGAGCGTCCCGTGGTCAGGGGCTGGCTAACATCGAACCTCTCTTTCATTGACATGCTTACACTCCCCATTAGACCTGCCCTGCTTTAGTCATTGATTTATTCATCCACACTGCAGGGGGCTAATAAGCAGCAAAAGCAGAAAGAACAGGGTTTAATTTTCCAGGGACAAAGGAGATATTGAGGCAATTACAACGGTGGGAAAGACAGGGTACGCATTAAGCCTTGAAGGTCACCAATTGCCGCCTAAATGACAGGAGAGAAAAAGACACCACTTCAATGGAATTATCATGATGCATCATACAAAATCGGCTGAAAATGGCATGTGGGTGATGTATTATCTTGCTGCGCCGTGTGGCATCTTCTGATATGAATATCCACATTGTGCTGAATTGATTGAGACTGGCTGATTACCGATCGATGGCCTGCAACACGGCAGGAAGTTATCAGGACGATAAGCTTCCTGTGATCTCTCTTAAGGATGGCAGTAGATAAACGTTAACAGTGACACAAAAAAAAGTTCATACTTAAAGTCATATAAAATTAAAAAAGTTCTTGAATGCATGTTTATCATTTTATTGTGAGTGTTTCATGCTTGTTTTTCTCCCTTTTTAATGCTTTATTCCAGTTATGGATTCAAACTCTCTCTCTCTCTACCTCCATACACTCATATTTTTAGTATGATTGGCTAAAAACCAATTATTTTGACCAAGATAATCGTTATTGTGACAGGCCTAACCCAAAGAGACTTACATCGCATTGGGCCAAGTGTGGCACACACGTCCTAATAAAATGAAGTCAAAATTTTGGTGGCTGGCTGCAGTATAGGTCATGAACCCCGCCCTATCCAAGTAATTGAATGGGACTTGACTCAAACTTAAAAAATCAAATTACACAATGTCCAAATGACATCATTGGCATGAGATGTCAACAGCCAGTTCTGGAACATTTTGGCTTAATTTTACTACAGTGGAAGGAAGTGGAGACACTTCACCTTTTTTTACAGTCTATGCATTGAGCGTATACATTTAAAAAAATAATAATAGTAATCAGTTCATGCATTCCCTCGGAACTGAACCCATGATGGTCTACTGTTTGAGCCATCTCTACAGGAAAGCATGCCCAAGTTCTCAAAATAACAAGTTATGTTTCCAGCTTAAGATGGTTTGCTGGTCTTAGATGGTTTAAACTGGTCTCCAAGCCCATCAACGCTGGTTTTCTGATGTTCTCCCAGCCTAACAATCAGACCCCAAACTCCTCCAAAACCATCTAACAGACCAGCCTTACCAGCCTGGGAGACCATCAAAGACCAGCAAACCAGCTTAGGTGGGTTCAAGGGCTGACTCTACTTCAGCGCACACTTTCCACAAACCCTCAATTCCCGATGGATAAAATCAAATCTTGTCCTACTTTTTTGCTTTGAATATCATTTTTACTTGGAAATGTTATATTACAGAAATAAAACATTCACACCGACAATGTTTTTCCACTCAATGCAATACAGCGTACTCGAGAAAAATAAGACATCTTCAAACAAAAAGCAAACAAACTTTCCAGACAGCATTTACAGTAACAAGTGAGGGAAAGGCGAAGTTAAATAAATAAATAAATGGAGCAAGATGGGAAAAATATAAAATTAGACATGAGAGAAGTAGTAACCATGGCAACATCACTGCGAGTTTTATATCAGTTGAGTTTGAGGGCTTTTGAGGGCTTTTTGCAGTTGTTTTCGCCCAACAGGTTTCTCCAGAGACCCTTAAAGAGCATTCCTGAACACAGAACAAATGCTCTACACAGAGACACAGAGAGCAGCTTCAATGAAACATTATTCACACATGACTTTAAAGGATTCTGGTGACCGATAAAAACAAGCTGCAAAGTAACATGACAATGATCTGAGTAGGGCTAAGTATCGCCAACTACACAAGCATAACGTACAAATTATGATACATATTCGTTTAAATATGTGGGTGTTTATGTATAAAAAAAATTACGTTGGTCTTCTCACATCAACAGTCTGAGTTCTAGACTGCAAGAGTCTTCACTTTTTTTGTGAAGGTTAGAAGTATTTGGGGTAAACCAGAAGATTTTGTTTCTGTTTTATCAGTCTGTTTTTGAGAGTTTGATAATATACGGTATTACAGCATGGACACCTGACTGTACAATCAAAATCGAAACTTGCATGACTAATAAATACTGCTCAAAAAATTATAGAGTGGGAGAAGAAACGACTTATACTTGAGTTGTATGGGGGGAAAAATTTGTTGATGACACATTTTAAATGCGAATTTTAACATGCTATGCTCAGGGAGACGATTTAGGATTTACAAAAACTATTTTGTGCCAACACAATTATTGAATAGATAATTGAAATCTGAGATTTAGATTGGTATACTGTAGGTTTTTAATATATGTATGTGTTGCTTGCAACTCTCTCTGTTGGTATGTATTTTGTTATGCAAGTCCAAAGTTGTGTTCTGGCCATGTTAAGTTCAAGACAAATTACCCTGAAATAGGACAATAAAGTATATTCAATTAAATTAATTAAATGTATTGTGATTCAGCAACTTGTGATCCATCATGATATCGTAACTGGACTGCGATTGAAAAATCAGTGTGTCTGAATCTGTGAAGTCTCTCGTGTGGTTTGCTTCATTTTATCCAGCCAGGAGCTTCATGGAAAAGTGGCTGTGATATGAATGCACACAAATAACAATTGAAGGAATCGCGATACATATCGATACATGATTATATAACCACGGCCCTAAGATAAAATATATTTTCCTTCACAATAAGCAATCTAGTCACATTCTTCTTGTTAAGGCCTTGTCTGTGTGTGCATGGCCATTGTGTGGTGTTTGCTAAAAGGTACATTTCCTTGCCTTTGGGGCATCGTGATAAATTCATAAGCTTTGAGAGTGATGTTTATTTGAGAGAACAAACCAGTGACATGTTGTGTGTGATTTCTCTGCAAGACAGCGGGAGCTCAAACAGCAGTCACAGCGCGCCAACCCTCAACCTTTTCATAAATTATTGATGCGTGGTGCCCTGTTCGTGCGGCAGGACACTGGAAAAATAGGAACAAGGTTTTCTTCTTCATTTAGGAACGCAGAGACACCATGAAACTACAGTTTTACACAAGGACGAGCATCAGAATGAGTCATCAGTATGACCAAACTGTTATGAAAGTAGTTATTTTATATCACAGTGAAAAAATGATTTATTATATATTTTATGTACATTATTAAAAAATTCTATATTTTTTACATTCATAAGAAATATTTATACATTTATAATGTATACAATTATTATACACACACACACACACACACACACACACGCACACACACACACACACACACACATTTCTATGTAGCTTTATTTTTTATTTTATTTTATTTATTTATTTATTTATTTATTTTTTTATTTTTTTTTATATTTTTTTTTATATTTTTTTTAGAACTTCAACCTAAACTTATTTTATTTCAGTTAGTTTCCAAGGCATTTTTTTTTATTCAAGTTTTTCATCTAATATTTACATGTTGTTCTAGCTTTATTTCAGTTAATGAAAACTCTTTTTAATGTTTTCAGTTTTAGTTTTACTTAGCGACACTGCTTGATGGATGCAAACCAAAAGATAAAGTTATTCACAAATAAATACTGCATAAGTGCAAAACAGCTTCACATTATGTAACACTATAACATATTTAATAAAGGAGGAAGCAAATACTGTTATAAAATGGATAGTTCCTACTTTTCCCCATATTAATGCAGTAAGTTGTTGCTTGGCAACTG